>NC_087201.1:6362936-6365436 GCF_015104395.2 Macrobrachium nipponense
AAAACTCTATGAAACGCTTTATATGAAACGGAGCAAAATATTCCGAGAATGCGACGTACGCATTTCCGAGATTTGCGGCGGAGAAACCGCACGCGGTCGGAAGGAAAGTTTTTTTTTCTAAATTCACCATAATCTAAATATGTGCCAGAGATTTAGAATTTGTTTCAAAATGAAGATATATGACTGAATATTACTAGGCTGTAAAGAGTTTTTTTTTTAGCTTACAATTGCGTTTTTTGATCATTTCGGTAGAGTCAATGTTGACCAAACGTGGTTTATTTTCTATTTATCGTGATTATATGCAAATATTCGAAAATGAGAAAGCTACAACCTTCAATTATTTTTTGTTGTATTCTAAATGAAATTTTTGCACATTTTCATATATAAAACTTTATGTAACAGCTAATTTAAAAAGGTGCAAACATTACAACAATCACACGTATGATTTTTTCGGAAGAGTTACCGTGCAGACGCAAGGAAAATGTTTTTTTTTTTTTTTCATAAATTCACCATAAATCGAAATATTGTGCTAGAGACTTCCAATTTGTTGAAAATGAAGGTAAATGATTAAATATTACTAGAATATAAGAGTTTTTAGCTTACAATTGCGTTTTTTGACCATTTCGGTAGAGTAAAATTTGACCGAAGGTGGAAATTTTGGCACTTATCGTTATTTATATGAAAATATTTCAAAACTGATAAAAGCTACAACCATGGGTTGCTTTTTAGTTGTATTGTGCATGAAATTGCGCACATTTCCATATATAAAACTTTATGTAACGGATAATTTAAAATGGTGCAAACATTACGACAATCGCATGTAATGATTTTTTCGGAAGAGTTACCGCGCGACGTAAGGAAAAAGTTTTTCTATAAATTCACCATAAAATCGAAATATTGTGCTAGAGACTTCCAATTTGTTGCAAAATTAAGTTAAATGATTGAATATTACTATAATATAATAATTTTTAGTAGCTTACAATTGCGTTTTTTCGACCATTTCGGTAGTCAAATTTGACTGAAGGTTGAAATTTTGGCACTTATCGTTATTTATATGAAAAATATTTCAAAACTGATAAAGCTACAATCATGAGTATTTTTTTTTGTATTTTACATGTAATTGCGCACATTTTCATATATAATAATATGTAACGGCTAATTTAGAATGGTGAAAGTTATGTCAGTGACAAATAATTTCGTGAGATGTGTCACTGATACTTTTTAGTGCGATAAGAAAGAAATTCGTGCTTGCGCGCCTGCATAACGATTGTAAACAAAACAACACCATGATCCGTGAACTCCTAGCATTCCCAGGCGCGTGATTCAAAAGTTTTTGGGCTGGTAGGCCTATAGGTATTTTCCGTGAATTTTCAAAAAAATTTTCTATGTCGACGTAAAATACGTCAATCGGCACCCAATCGGCACCCGACAGACAATTTATCTCGACGTTAAATACGTCCAATAGGCGTTTAACCACATTATTGAAAAATAAAAATAAATAATATAGATAGATAAGTAAATAATAAAATCAATAAACAAACGAAGTAAAACAAAGGAAAACCTCTTGCAATACTGACGGAGACACCAAATGAAAACACATGATTGATATTGAAAGAATCGAATTCCCATTTCCAATCCATTAACGTCTTGATTTGTTTGGCGCGTTTTGGAAATGGATGAACACCAAAGCGACACCGATCACTGATGCTTTGTGAGATCTGGGCATTCTGACAATGTGGTGGTGAGAGCGGGAATATTCATTTGTTCTTCTGGCCATTGTTGGGAAGCAGATGGTGTAGATTTGAATGAGGAGAAATAAAACAAAGATTTTTGTATAGCCACACGTGGGTCCCCACACGCGGCAAGAGTGGTTACAGCTTATCAAGAAATTTACTTTTCTTTTTCTTCTATGTGATAGTGACGAGAGAGAGAGAGAGAGAGAGAGAGAGAGAGAGAGAGAGAGAGAGAGAGAAGGGGGGGGGGGGGTGGTGGGGGGGGTGGGGGTGGATGAAAAGACATTCGGTGGAAGGCGTTCCCAATGACATATTATCCTTTAAGTGATAGCAAACTTGCCTTTTCAGAATGGCAGATTTTGAGATATATAGAACTTCTTGAGAGACGTGAAACGGAAAATGAAGCGCTCAAATGTGGATTAAACTAAATGAAGGAAAAAACAATTGTAATGGGGAGCAAATTAATGTAGGCAAAATTATTTCAACGAGCAAGTTATTTAAATAGGTTATATCAATACAATTTTATCAACGTGAGCTCATGGGATTATAGCTTTTATGTCGTTCAGATTATGCATTGTAAAGAAAATAAAGGAAATGTCTGACATTTTTTCGTACATCATCGTATCTCCCTTGCGGCCTTTAGTCATGTACTGTACCTCCTCACATATTCTCTTTCAACGGTCTTACTTTTTCTTCCTTTCCTAACAACTGTTTTATGGAACAAATCTGTCAGCTGTAGGCTAACTTCCCGAGCTTGATTATGTTCT
>NC_087201.1:6372936-6377936 GCF_015104395.2 Macrobrachium nipponense
CATGAGCTAAAAATGTAAGCAGTGGTAGAGTAGGCTTGAAAGTTAAAAGTTCCTTTTTTTCGTTTTTTTTTTTTTTTTGCTTCTATGGAATTTCATTAGCATGCCGAATCTAATAGTACGATTACCGCTAGAGCATCCTTCGAATTAACAGCTCAGAGAGGGAAAGAGAGAAATGTAATTTAGATTTATCTGTTACGTAAAAAGAGAAGAAATATACTTCATGAAATAACCCGCAGGATTAAAATAAAGATATATATAAGTTCTATGACATGGACAGCGACTGGATCAAGAAAACCAATTCGAATATGGCTGGATTTTTTTTTTTTTTTTTTTTTTTGCAAACCTGAAACTAAGGTGAATAACCTGAAAAATATATATGCTTAGCACATTTTCTCCAAGATAAATGCACGGGATCATTGAACATCAATAGAATTAATCCAAGTAATTGAGGTTTTACTGGTGGCCATTCATTGATACTTTTAATCAAATCATGCTCGCGTTACCCAGAGGGCATAATGGATGAGTTAATGAGTTTTCATTTAGTCGAAAATTCATTTTTCCCCCAGTTCAAAGAATAATTATTGCCTCAGATGTAATTATTATAGGCTTTATTGGTTGCGCGCGAATTCAATCATTCTCGAAGTTTCCGGTTTCTTTGAAAGTCTCTGCTTTGTGTTATTCTTTGAAGAGGAAATGAATGTTTCGCGTAGGACGATAATGTCGATGATAGGCTGAGAGAAATCAGGAAGATTACTTTTTTATTTTGTCCTTTATGTCCTCTAATTTTATTTCCTTTCATCTCTGAGAATGTGCAACATTTACCGGCCATGAACGTCCCATCACGAGCTAATCGATCTTATCCTCTTCGCAAAATGAGATGATGCGAAAAAAATCTTCATTACTCGTGCAAAAAAAAAGAAGAAAAAAAAAAAGTGTCTTTATAGCCTGGATCGTCCTTTTACGTTTCTAATTGTTTCTCAGGCCTAATTAACGCCTTGTTAATGGAACGCGGGACACGGAACACTTCTAAATTAGGGTCTCGACTATAACGTGTTTGTCATGAGAATGAGAGGACGGTTCGCTCCCAATACGCCGTTCGGGTCCTCGGATGAATCGGCTAGTTTGTCGTAAAACGCAGTTGCGCGGTTTTTATTGCGGGCAGTGGGCGAATGCTACTTCTTAATTTTTCTTCCGCATATAAGTTGCTTGTTGTAAAGCGTCACGCGCCTTTGGATTTCTGTTAATTGGCAAATCTTTCATTATCCGCATTTTATTTTCCCTTATTCATCAGCTGAGAGTGGAATGAAAATTTTGACGGTAAATTGATAGTTTTTTTTTTTTTTTTTTTTTTTTTTTGCAGGCTAACACTCACCATATTTTTTCATTTAATACAGCTGGTCTTCTTTTTCTGGCATGAATTTGAAGAACAAAAATTATTACAAGGGCACAAAGGAGAGATTTAATTGAATCTCTTTTTTTTGTCAACACCCATGGCTTAAACTGGCTCATCATCCCTGCTTTCTGTCAGGTAATAAATTCGCTATTACCTGACTTATTATGATCTCGCAACGGGCAACCTTCAGCAAAAGTTGTATATCTGAAAAGCAGTTTACTCTTGAAAGTAGTCAGTTAGATCTTAGTCGGCTGTACTAAAATGCCCCACCTTGACCGTGCACCTACCAAAAGGCTTTTGCTTGCACTAACGTCAGTCTGTCAGTGTACAACAACCATCCCATGGCCTCAAGGTCATCTGCCCTTTTGTTGAGGAAGTTATTAGTAGCAAACATCTTGTGCTCTCGATTACTGCTTGGTGAGGGATGTAGGATGTCAATACTTGCATTGTTTCAGTCAGTTAACTCATGTTAATTAAATAACAAATAGACAATATAATGGATTTTATAAGCACGGCGATTATATTTCTGTACAAATCAGTCGTAGTATACCTGATGTTCACCAGTTTAATTATTTGTTATATCAACATTTCATTCCATTTGTAAACCTTATGATGGGATCAGAGAATTCGTGAAATGTTATAGGTTTAAGTCCTGATGATTTTATTCACTCCATGTCTGCCTCCCTGCTGCCGGTCTGTCTCTCTGTCTGTCTGTTTCTGTGTAAATAAAGAGGGCACATTGGTTACTACAATTACACGATGGTTCAAAAGTCCAAATAAGATTATGGATCTTTGTAATTTTTTGGCCACATTTCAGAAAAAAAAAATGGTTACTACAATGACACAATAAGTCCACAGAAAATTATGATTCTTTGTATTTTTTTTCTATTTTAGAAAAAAAATAGCGGTCATAAAGTGCCGACGGAAATAATTCCAATCCCATAATAAAACAACAAATAACATTTCAAGAAATAATGTGAAGAGGTTGTCTGCGGAGTCTAAGCAATTACCTTACGATAAAAGAAAAAAAATCATTCATATCAATCCAATTCACTTATACTATAAAAGAAAAAAAAATGTTCAGTCATATCAGCACCCAGAAGTGATAAAGTTGTAGCAAACATTAAAATGTTTCCTTTTCTGTGGCGTCACAAATGATCGCTCGGAATAAAGCTGCAACAATTAAGGAATCCCGAGGCCAGAAGCACGATCCTTCGGCTCCAGTAGGCAAATCGCCCCTCGAAACAGAGATTTACTAATGATCATCTATCTATATATATATATATATATATATATATATATATATATATATATATATATATATATTCGTGCTTGTCTATATCAATGCATAATATTATTGCT
The DNA here is from genome assembly GCF_015104395.2 of Macrobrachium nipponense. Classification (NCBI taxonomy): domain Eukaryota; kingdom Metazoa; phylum Arthropoda; class Malacostraca; order Decapoda; family Palaemonidae; genus Macrobrachium; species Macrobrachium nipponense. Next base: position 6,375,692 of record NC_087201.1, read on the forward strand.
ACCAATAATGCATTCAGTATATTTATATGACATATTCAGATATACATCCGGAGATATGGAATGCGTACCTCTGAAGTAACCATCGAAGAAGTCATAATGAAAAACGGTAAACTTCCATTTCAATCTTTAATAAGATTCCCCATACAGACCCCCTTGACAGCCCCTACCCGGTGATTAGTATTCTTTGCCATCAAACAAAAGGTTTTCCTGTCCGATACTGTCATCTGAAAAAGGACATTAACGTGATTTAGTTCTGATCACACGAACAGTTAAAGAGGATGTCTGACAAGTCAGCTGATGTAACACTCTTTCTTTCGAATACAGAGTATTTAAACGAGAACTGTCAGGAGTGAAGGCTCAATCTATAAAATTTTCATTTTAAATCTTCTGTCTTAGTGTCAGCCTACTTGTTTAGTTTTTTAGCATTTGCAAACGAAAACACGATATAAAAATATAAAACACTTATAAATAAATAAAAAACATTATATACAAACCATGAAAAACTGCTTAGAAATAAGGGACAAATCTGTTACTTTTTGTTGAAATTTTATTGCTTTTAATGATGTTAAGTAATTCATTTTTTGAAGTTTTAAGTATATGGTAAACATGAATTTAGTTATTTTGGCAATAAAAAGAAAACAATCAAGATTTAAGTCGAATATAGATTTCAATTTCATGTGTACAAATACATATTTTGTTTTCTTCATTATACCTAACATCCAATTTCCTCCTTTTATTTAGAGGCTATCAAAATCCTACATGAATTGTATATTTTCTCATTTCTTTGCAATGGTAAAACACGGTTATATTTCATGGTAATATAAGGTTAAATAATACATGAACATAAAAAATTTAAAAAGGCTAAACCAGTATTTTGCCAAATGTTACAGTAATAATTTATTTCATTAATTATCACTACTTATAGCCTCAACAGATGTGTTTCTTATGGGGGAAATAAATACTGGTGTCAAATCTCTACTAATTAAAATAAAATATTATTTTCCTGTTTGGAGAATTATGAGGAAATAATTTCATATAATGAGCCATCAAAAAGTTAGAATAACAAGGCCTGATCCGACCTCCAGCCTACTCGCTGTGCGTGCTAAAATATAGTCAAATAAATCCTTGTTTCTACAACGACCCCAAATTAAAATTAATACTCTATAGTTTATAAGAAATAATTTTTCTGCACTGTTTAATATGCACATTATATATATTTTTTACATTTTCATTCTAATAAATAAATCATAAATATCCTATTCTAAAATTCTTGTATCTTTAACTCAACGCAAAACACCTTTTTCAGACCATTTTAGGCTTTTCCATAGACCTTATCTAACCCCCAACAAGCACAAGATTTTCCCCTCACACATAAGTTGTAAACATTATATTCTAATTTAACGTGAATTAAAATGTGCTAAAATATACTGTCAAATAGATCCTTGTTTCACCAACCGAAAATTAAAATAAATATGCTTTATTCTGTTAGAAATTATTTTTCTGTACTGTTTAATTATGCACAATAATTAGCTTTTATATTTTAGTTCTAATGAATAAATCATTAATATCCTTTCCTAAAATTCCTGTATCTTAACTCAATGTGAAACACCTTTTTCAGACCTTTTTAGGCTTTTTCACAGGACCTTTCCTAATCCCCAACAAGAACAAGAGCAAAAAACAACAACAAAGCTGGTTGTAGGCTTACTCCCCGACTAAGTGAAAATGTAAAAACAATGTACCCAAAGTAATTTAATGTATTTGCAAAAGAGCAGATGAAATCAGATGAGGAAAATGACTGATGGCTTGATATTTAATCAGCAGAGGTGAAGAATATATTCACAGTATGTCTTTAGTACACAGACAAAACTGTGGATGATCGCATCGAAAATGTTTGTTTATGGACTTTGGGATAGATTTCCTAGTTACCACAACTCATCAAAAAATCATTATTATAAAAAGTATGTGTTCTCCACTACATTCCTCATTCCAAAACATATATATTCATTCAAAGAATAAGAAAAATCCATTTTGTGAATTACCAATTGTGATAATACATTCTGTTATTCATTGTTCTGTTAGGTGGTCAATGTTTCATTTAATGGAATATGTATTAAACTCTATAATCAACAATCACGAACGAGCTTGGCGTGTGCTACGATGCACAGGAACCCGGCGCTACCTGCCATGTCTCCCCTACCTTCCCCGATCCCTACCTACCTAGCCCCTAACTGGGCTGACAGCAAAC
>NC_087201.1:6380436-6392936 GCF_015104395.2 Macrobrachium nipponense
CAAGGACCATTCTAGCTGAGAAAGAAAGCGTAATGGCAGGGAATTTTGGTGTCTTTCTCATAATTTCTTTGGTGTGGATTTCGATATTTTTTTATCTTGTTTTTTTTAATACTTCGAAAGAAACGTAAAAGTGAAGTTTGATCTCTTTAAGTTCTTTAATCGTTAATCAGAGGAATTAACGTTTCGTTTGAAGGAAAATAATCCCTTTTAAAAATTTTTTTTATCAGTCATAGATTCTTGTGCTAAGAGTCCTTGTGGTCTCAAGGAGAGAGGCTGATTAACAACTGAAACGCGAGAGTTCTGCGTAAGTTTAGAAGATAATAGTATATGAAGTCTTTTCAGCTCACGGCGATAAAAGGCATCTTTTTTCCTTTCCTTCTTATCATTTTCTTTTTCAGAATTTGGGTATGAAAACCGGATTAATCAGACGTGAGGAATTTTGTTCACCTCCGCTCTGATAGTCAAAGGTTGATGTTATAGAAGTCGCCAAGTAAATATTATCGGTCTTTTATACCTTCATGATAATCTGATAATCAGATGGGACCATTTTCTTTTTTTCCTATTCGGTCGTTTACTGGATTATCATGTGTTAGTTATTATAATTACATTTACCATCATGTTCATCTCCGGAATAAATCTTTTTTCTTGGTCTAAATCAATCATTCTTTTGATAATATGTATATATATATATACTATATATATATATATATATATATATATATATATATATATATATATAGTATATATATATATATATATATATATATATATATATATATATATATATATATATATAGTATATAAATAATTTAATTCACATCTTGTATTATATATTTTTGGTGGAAAAACAATTACGAAACCATTCAAAGATAAAAATATCGCCATCAGCTTCAACACATGATCAACAGCCTACTATGAGATTCAGAGCCTTTGTCCCGATGTTTTCCGGAATAACTTTTCCTGTGCATTTGACAAAGATATTACTTAGCCATAGTGTACTTTACCTCCCTACCTAATTTTCGGTAGCATTCTTTATACTTATATTAGAAAAACGATATTCATAATTGTTAAATAAAGCAGCTGAAACCAGCGTCGGAACACTCTCAATGTATGAGTTCAAAGTTATGCGTGACGTAAAACATATGACGTACCAACTCTGCCCACAAGGTGATGACGACAAACAGCAGTCTCTGAAATTCGGAATGAATATTCGTACCTTGTCAAAGCTTCAAGAATGGGGGCCATGATAAGTCATTGTCCCCGTGGTTGCAAAGACAGCTTTTGTGATTCCACTTGACGTAAGTTTGAACAGGTAATTGCATAATAGGGCCCTTTTTTGGTACACTCGGACATCTAAGGCTACTACTACAACTACTACCACTACTAAAAAAAATGTAAACAAGGAGATTGTGTATTTCATTGTTGCCAGAGGTGAGACTTTTTCACGAATGGGCCAATTATCCATCGAGAAGGAGGCAAGTTAATGACGTCATAAGTTACGTCATTATTATACCCTGGAAAAGCCAAACCTCTGAGTTTGCTGGCGATGTCTACAAGAAGTCGGTGTTACTCTTATAATTACCAGAATTATGCAACTTTCGTAATACAGAATACTGTAAAAAAAAAACGAAAAAAAATTAGGTAGCGATGTAAGATACCCTGTGACAAAGTGTCATCTTGTCAGGTACGTTGATACAATTTTATTCCGAAAAAACCCGCTGTGAATCTCATAGTAGTACGTCCATATTGGGGTTGACTCAACCACAGGGATAGGTTCTCCTTAAACCATGAGGTCTTTATCACCTCTTGACGGATGGAAAGTATTAATTCTACTCCTCCGGAAGGATATTATTCGTCGGTTACTCTGAGGAATCCTCGGCGATCTGGAGCCATCAAGATAATTGTGGAAAAACGTCATTAATGACATCAATTACGGGCTGCTCTGTGAGCAAGAGCCCGTGCTGACACAAGGTCAGCTTAATCAAAAACAAAAACAACATGACATCAACCCATCATAGACTTTTTTTTTCTACTTTGTGGGTAACTAGCTGTCATTTAGTCGGTTGTATTGCCTAACCCTTTATTATGTACGTCATGCTAACACTTACACACAAACACACACACACACACACACACACACACACATATATATATATATATATATATATAAATAAATATATATATATATATATATATATATATATATATATATATATATATGTGTGTGTGTGTGGTGTGTGTGTGTGTAAGTTTGTATGTATGTTTGCATGTATGTATGTATGCTTTTCATGGTGTAAAATATTATTTTATCAAAAGGCATCATGTGTTATTTATCATAGTTTCCTTGTCCCAAAGGCAGAGAATTCTAATATAGATACGAAATGGCAGAGAAAACAACGACACACACAAACACACACACACACACATCTTCATAACAACATTATATTAACATGATTGCATTGTGAAGCTTATTTTTCTCTCATGTATATGTGTATATATATATATATATATATATATATATATATATATATATATATATATATATATATATATATATATATATATATATCTTCTCTCTCTCTCTCTCTCTCTCTATCTCTCTCTCTCTCTCTCTCTCTCTCTCATTGTGAAACTTATTACTTCATGTTAGACATACTTGTTCGTGTTATATATCGGCGGTTCAGCAATGTATATGAAACTGGATTGGATTGAGACCCTTCGGAAAGAGCAAATCAGCTTGGCTCTGTAGTTCACGTTATGCAGACAGTACTACTACCGCCTTGAGCTGTAAGACAAAGATCAGACAAGTCTCACTAGACGCCGGGTATACCTTTACGAACTGCACGAGTTCTTCTAATGTATCAACACAGTGGTGTGTGGCAATAGCGGATGCCAGTTGTGTCCTCCAGTCATATAGCTGACTGGAAAGTTACTCTAGATTTATACTCGTAAATCAAAGACTGCGAAGGAATTCAATAGTGACCCAGTCGTGTATGCCAGTAGCTAATTAGCGGTTGTTTGAGCTTCTTAAATATGTTTTTTTTAGACTATACGGTAGATTTAGGCGGTTCTTTAGGATACGCGGGTCGCTACCAGACCTCGTCGTACATTATGTAGTCCCTTTGAGAGCTTTTGGCCGTAAGTGATAAACATTCAAGCCTGGAAAGTGGCAAATCTCTCACTTCCCTAATATACTGACATTCAGCTAAGAAAAACCTAGTGTTCGGGTGCAATATTCTTTTTTCATCGTCAAAGACGATCATGTTGACCTTTCATTAGCAGAGATTACGTTTTAAAAAAAATCAGTTTCAAAAACCAAATATGCAGTCGCCAGACCTTCCGAGAGTGAGCGAACTGTAGCCCTAAAATTAAGACGAGAAGAAGGAAATGTTTAGCAGGTCGCATAATCAGGATGAAAAATATGACCCCATCTCTTTCATTCTCAGCTGCTGTGCTTGCTCAGGGCACATACCCAACCCCATCTCCTTTTTCTTTTTTTTATTTTGCTTAATTTCTCCGCTCTTCCCGCCTTCAAAAATTTACCCCGGCTAAACTCGGCGAGTTTATCCGATAACCGAAGGTTGGCGCGGGAAATTGAATTCTCCCTCCAGTAATGCCCCGATTGTACGTAAAGAGAAGAGACATACTCGCAGGGAGAGAGCTAGTAAACTGCGGATAGGGGCACGGGGAAGATGAAAACGAAAGCATGGAGCCTTGTGGAATTCGGAACAAAGTCCGCTTCTGGGGAGAATGAGTTTTGTGTCTTCAATGTCAGAAAAATTCTAAAAGCTGGAGGCGAAACATCATGAATTATTAGTGCCCTTGGCACCAATTGTTAGGCTCTCTCTCTCTCTCTCTCTCTCTCTCTCTCTGAAGGCACAAAAATCTTTACGTAAGCTTGTATCTCTCTGCGCCCTACCTCTGTACCTTTCCAGTTGAAGTAGGTGTTTGTTATTTAACTTTGCCCATTATTTATTTATTATTTTATAATATCTGTTTAATCATCCTACTGATAAACCAATATCAAAATTCCTCTTGCACTTTGTGACAATCTTCCCATTTTCTGTATAAAAGCCTGAGGGTATGAAATTACGTTTTTTTTCTCTCAAATCAAAATCAAACTTGGCGTAACCAGGTGAGAAATTTATCAGAGTTATGCTCGGCGTATGAAAAACGGGACTTTTCATTTAAGATAACGTACTTGGATTTAGAGGAGGAAGTAAAATGAAAAAAATAAATAAAATGCCATCTCATAACAAATCCATTTGGGTCGTGGAGAAATTATTCAAATCTTCGGAGATCTGAGTACCAAAATATCAGTCATATGAAAAGGTCTTCAGCTACATAGTGAAATGAAATATGAGATTACATATGGTGTTTTCGCAGTAATATAGAACGCATTGCTATTATTTCAATGGGATATTTCGCTGCAGGTTTCATATTTGATAAACAACATTTTCCTACAATGTATCATTAACAAATGCTTTCTTTTAGTATCCTGATACAACAAATGATGCAATTAAACGATGCATTTTGATCAGAAGTATGGAATATTGTAAACAGAACCATTAGGAAAAGGTCTTATAGTTGACATGAGGACTAGATCTGGAACATCTGCTGTATGAACAAGAAAATTTAACATCAATAGGTTTGATGTGTTTTAGAAAGTTTGGAAAACATACAAAAAGAAAGTTCAAAACGTTGGCGTTCCATCCGAGTCAATTTCAAGAGAGACATGAGGGTTTAAATGGAGGAATTGTTATGAGACAGATAAATGAGAAGAGACAAGAGATAAAAAAAAAAAAAAAACATAGTCTTTTGAGTTGAAAGAGGAGCAAGAAAACCCAGAGAGAGAGAGAGGGAGAGAGAGAGAGGAGAGAGAGAGAGAGAGAGAGAGAGAGAGAGAGAGAGAGAGAGAGAGAGAGAGTTTTCCTTGATGTAAAGGTGAACTATACCCACTGAAATGATTCCCATGATTAACTAACTCGCCTTGATCTTTCCCTTGCTTTCCCTCACCTGACTGGAGATTTATTAGAAGACCTTTACCTGCCTTGATTTATTGGGCAATATATCATAGATCCATGAGTTCATCTTCTTTGAGAGAGAGAGAGAGAATAGGTGAGAGAGCATATCATATTCCATTGAAATAATGGGAGACACAAATAACATTTTAGAGACGGCCACCCAAAAGGAATAATCCCTTCATCTTGTCAAAAAGGTAAATGATAAGAATAAGGAGAGACTGTTCTGTTTACCCCATCGTCTGGACAATAAATGTGCCCAGCGGTGGTCACAGTATAATACAACGTCTGCAGAAATAAATGAAAAATAATCGTTTTTCAAAAGTGCAACTACGGTTTTCTAGAGACTGTATAAATTGGAAAAATTATCTCGTGAATTTCTAATTAGTATAAACATTGAAATGCATCTCCCAGGGTCGTAGGCTCCGGTCATTGCAATTCGAGCAATCGAGTGTCAGAACTGGAGACTGACTGGAGTTTTGTATATAAGGATATTGATTCCTTACAGTAAAGTCAAATGATAACAATTCTTAATCTTTTAGACTCTTCATTTTGTTTATTGCAGATTCCTTGGATCTATTCCAGATAGTGGAACACACAGACAAAAGACTGCAAATATCATGAAGATAATTACGCCCATGCAATATTAGTCCTAGATCAGGGCTTCTTAACAGCGGGTTCTATACCCATTGACGGTATGAGTACCACATGCTTGGGTATTGGACTTGATCTTTGGTATTGCATATATTGATTCTGTGTCAAGGTATACATGAGTACATTTTGTTAATAAATATCTCTATAAAACTTTAAATGCTTCTGATTTTCTCATATTGGTTCTATTCCTACCTATTTCATACCTGAAGTATGTATTTAACTAAGTCTGGTTAAGTTATATTGTCAACAAACAACTTATGCTACTTGAGCAAAGAGGGTGGGAACCATATGGCATTTCATTGGGGGTCTGGAGTCATCAGAAGGTTAAGAATCCCTGTCTAGGTTTCTAGCGACCCCTGAAAACCCCTAAGAGTCGCTGTCTAGGAAGTAATCATTATATACTTGATACCAAATAAAAACTTGATATTACTAGGGAATAAAAAATCAGGAACCGAACTGAAAGACAATCCTTTCCCGCATCATCCCAGAAGCATGATGCAAATCCTGAGATGTTTACTAGTAATTGCACCTGCCCTCGGTTTTTTGGCCATGCCCCTCGTTAGATTAGGTTAGGTTGTTTTTTTCTTTGTATGGTGTTTCACGTTGCATGAAACCAGCAATTATTCAGCAACGGAACCAACGGCTTTACATGACTTCTGAACCACATCGAGATGAAAGAAACGTCTATCACAGAAATACACATCTCTAACCCCTCAATGGGAGGTGGCAGGCCAAGACCACACCGACCACGCCCACTGAGGTGCTTTAGGTTAGGTTGGGTTCGGGTTGTGTTAGGTTAGGTTGGGTTAGTTCATAAATATCTTTCATTATCAATTGGGTGTAGGAAGCCTAATGAGGTTATTTCAAGAAGATTCTATGGTTAGTTTTCAAGATTTGGCATCCCACTTTTTTCCAGTGAAGGGCAGTAGCATCATTCCCAAACAATAACCGAGTACCAGAACCTTCTCCGGAAAAAGTGGGACGCCCATATCTTAAGAGCTAACCATAAAATCTTCCTGAAGATAATCTCATTATGTTTATCACAGCCTAATTTCATTAAAGATACTTCTTAACCTAACCTAACCTAACCTAAGGGCTTGCAAAAAAAAAAGGCAAAAAAAAAGGGCTGGTGTAATACTGATATAAATCTCGGAAATGTACAACCTGGTACTCGGTTGCAGTTGAGGATTATGCTTCAGGTAACTTGGAAAAAGAGTTTAGCACAAGTAAATGTTTGAGGGGTGGAAGAACTGAAGTCCAGCAACAACTGCAGCTACCAAAGTCGTCTATTTATACACAACGAGCAAATACAATGACGAAATAAAAGCCAGAATAATATTTTTTTCATCTGAATATTCAACACACCTGAGAATATCTGCTATATTGTTTTTCATCTTCAACATTTTTATCCCAGCTGTTGTTTCCAGAAGCTTGGGAATATAGTATGTCGATTCCCTTTTCGCTTTTCACGGGTGAACTTGTTTCGCTCATATTTACGCAGGTTCAGCGAGACATGTTTTTGGTACTAAAGGAATTATTGCACGACTGTTTTGTCTTAGAGAGAGAGAGAGAGAGAGAGAGAGAGAGAGAGAGAGAGAGAGAGAGAGAGAGAGAGAAAACATTCGGAACCATGATGACTGCGTTGCAAGGAAGACGTTTCGTCACGTACATAGCAGAATGAGAAATGTCCCCCCCCCCCCCCCCCCCCCAAAACAAATAGCTACACAGACCATGGTTGTGAACCAGGGAAGAATTCTTTCCTGAAGGGGATATTTCAGAGTTTCAGGGGTGGTTTTTGTGGGGGCGGGGGGGGGGGGGGGGGGGGGGGGGGGGGGGGGGGGGGGGCGAATTGTGACCAGATTGGCAGGCTCATACTGGCTTTAGGACCACAAAAAACCCATGTGCATCGTCCACACTACTGAGAAGTCACTCTGGGCTTTCTCTCAGTTAGCTTGTGTTTGTGTTAGTATTTTGTACATATACTTTGGAATGCACGTTTTTGAGGCAGACATTTTTGGAAAAGAGCGGGGATGAGGTTGTATGGGCCAAAAAAGATTCAGAACCACTGATATAGAGTTAATTGAAAGTATATTGTACAGATGAATAACAAAGATCGGTGGCAGGGGTGGGGGTACAAGTTGTCTGAAGTCTAGGATTTCATTCATTTCAATGCCAAGTCATTTTATGGTGATGCCTTTGATTTTATCTGATAAAACATCACAGGCCTTCACGACTCACCATAATTTCTGACGTTTGAACTGGGACTTTGGATGAAACTATTTGTCCACGCTTGAACTAAAACTCTACTTAAGGACAGAAAGGTGAAATGGGTAGATGGAATTAGAATCTGTTTTTTCTGTTCCGATGGTGTTGATATATCAAAATTGCTAAATAATATTTAAATGAAAGTTGGTTAAGTGACAGGAGACTATATGTTCTATTGGGCTATGGTTTTGTATAGAGTAGTACTTGGCTGAATGTAATTAGGAAAGGCGTGTGCCTCAATACTCCAGGGATTCCAGAAACCATGGTTTTACAGTGTGTGTGTGCGGTTAAGACTAGAAAATGCAGCTGGATGCATATCTACCGTATCGTGTGATACACCCTATCCAGAGTAAGTTGATATTTAGGAATACATATATTAAAAGTTTTTCGAAAATAAAATACTTGGTCAGAATTTTCATTCTAATTTTCCTAAAGGTTAGTACTCGAAGTAGGACAAGAGATTCTGTTGCTTGGGCTATTTCTAGCAATCAGGAAAAAAGAAAAAAGCATGATTCAGCCTACTTCAACTGACCTATGACAAAAACAAATACAAAAAACTAAATATATTAGGAAATGCGTCTTCTGGAAGCAAGTAAGATCTGCGATAGTTGGGCTATATGAATGTCGCCAAATCAAATTAGCTGGTCCAGCAATACCACAAACAAAGAATTTCTCATATTTTGCTCCTTTTACGTTTTATCCTTTATGAATGATCAACTTTACCTACAGAAAATCTGGCCAAACAGACGGCCATACTGTTAAGCAAATGCCTTTGGAAAGTTCAGAAATGGTCTTAAATGAAATCTTATTATGTAAGAAGGATGGTTTTTTATGGTTTAGGAAGGTTATAATATGCTTGAAATTAATTGATGACAATATAATTTCATTTTTTTATAGAAATCTAATATATAACAGAGCTAATGTGCTCAAAACAATATGCTAAGGATTTTGTCCGGAAACTTATGAGGCCAATTGTACATTCCGGCTGGATATAGAACACTTTCCACTGTAATTCCCATGATATCTAAACACATCATTACCACGGTCATTACCACCCACTGATTATGACACGAGAGATATTGCCCGCTAATGTCCACACGAAAGCTGCACTTAGTGCACCTACAAGTTATTAGTTTATGCAGACTGCATCGTCTGAGCAGACATCCACAGGGGGTTGTCATCCTGCAACGACTGTCACTCTTCTGCAATATATGCAACAACAATGGCCAAAGTAATGCATATCATTACACATTTCTCAACTAAATAGACCAAATCATCAAAACACTCAGGCTTCACCTTTTGACGTACAATAAATCATTATATAGCACTTTTTTTATTTCTGCTTGTCACCGTTTATGTGTTCTTCAGATTCTATACGATCAGTTCCTCTCAGCAGTTTCCTCTTTTAGTTTTCTGTAAAAGAAAATTATTGAGGTAGTTATTTGTCTGTCCGTCTGCGCTTTTTCTGTCAGCCCTTAGATTTTACAAAACCAAACTGAGGTTAGAGGGCTGCAAATTGGTATGTTGATCATCCACCCTTCAATCATCAAACCTACCAGATTGCAGCCCTCTAGTCTCACCAGTCTTTTTTAAAGGTTAAAGTTAGCCATGGCGTCGTAACTGAAAGTTTCATACAGCAGCACACTCGATTGCGCGAAGGAACTTGGACGAATTTGTTACTTGTTTATTTTGTGATTCCTTTCAACGTTTATGTACATTCTGAACACTTCCGCGTATTTATTGAACCCACTTCTTTTAAAACCAATTAGGTAATATCCCAACCTTAACTCAGATCTCTCTTCTGACCATCATACTGATGTTTATTCCCATATTATATATTTTTAGGAACAAAATACTCTATTATTCCACCACCTATACTAACACTCATTCCGTATGTTCACGTATATCTTTCATTCTTGTAGCCATATATTGATACATATTCTTGCAGCTTTCATCTCTTTCAAATTATTTCAAACTCTCCAACAAACATAAGGTGACTTTTTCATTTTATTTAGCATCACTAAAAATCATACGTTTACCGGACTCATTTTCAAAAACTGCAATAAAGAAAAAATATCAAGAATATATCAATTTTTCTGCATGATTAATGTAAATTTAGATGCAATATTCTAAATTTCCACCAGAAAAGAAAATAGAAAGTGATATTTTTACCAGTATTCTAATCAAATTCAGTTCTCATCTAAGCAGCTAGGCAAAATTAGGGCGTAGAAAGGTGGCATTGTATTAGTGATAAGTATTACCAAGGCATGATTCGACCTCCAGCTTACTAGGGATGCGAGGCAAGATTTTACCCATTAGGCCATAAGAAGTGAAACATTAAACTAATAACTTTTGAACGTAAGTTAAAACGTGCTAAAATCTATGTTCAAATAGAGCTTTGTTTACCTACGAAAATTAAAATTAATATGCATATTTTATAAGAAATAATTTTTTGTACAGTTGAACATGTACATTATTAATTTTTTACATTTGCATTCTAATAAATAAATCATATATATTCTATCATAAAAATTCTGTACCTTAACTCAACGCGAAACACCTTTCTAAGACGTTTTTAGGCTCTTCCATAGACCTTTCTTAACCCCCCAACAAAAGCAACAACAACAACAACAACGAAGTAATATTAAGGCTTGCTCCCCGAGTAAGGCGAAAAGGAGGATTTTCTATATTACCTTGTGTAGATTTGAGAACACAAATAACTTTACTTTCCGAAATTTCAGCATTTGTTTCACTTGTTGCTATCGTGAGTTTACGACTAATGTACAGAGGCCGGTTTGCGGTTATTGGAAATATGCATGGATGCTTTACACGGCGTCCATTGTATTTTCAGCCAGCAAAGGTTAAATTTCAAAAGCAGAGTTTATTCACCTAATATTGCATTTCATCTTGCCGTTCTGACGGCTTCTGCGTTCATATATTCTTTGTTGATATTCTAGAGAAGTAAATTCGACTTCTTCCACCGAGACATTTGTATTTCCTGTCTGTGTATGCAGCCTCCCTTCAACAATCGTCCGCCTCTTTTATCGAGTTGATCATATTTCTGTAAACGTTTCTGGCTTGCTTGAACTCTTGCCAAACAGGTTTTCATAGAACTTAACAGTAATGTTAAGGTAAAGGTATTATATATTCGCGGTTATTTCTTACGGTAACTATACGGTATATCGGTATGCTATTACGTTACTCGTGTTGTCAGAACCATCTCTTGGGCAGAGTGTTTGCGCACGACTTTGCTGAACATCTTCATGCGCGGAGTTACTCAGAATGTAAATCTTTGCAGTCTTTACATATATGGGTAGAATACTAATGCAAGTATTATTACAAAGTGATTCGAAAGTGACGTTAGACTTCATGATATTATATTTCTGGAATTTCGTAATCTCCGCATATCTGCTCTGAAAGTTCCCGTATCATCTTGTTGCAACGTTCGGAAGCGAAGAGAAATTCTAGTTGGAAACGGTATGAATAAATAAGAAAATTGAAAATGTCCTTAGAAGTGCGTGTTCATGCAGTATTCCAAAGGCAATATATTTGCCAAGTGTTGCAATAGCTGTAAAATGCCTAACCTGAAAATTGCAGCTCATCGAAGTGACACTGTCTTTTTGACATTCTTATGTTCGATATCAAGACAAAAGCGCTTCATTACAAGCTTAGAATCACTCGAGGTAGGGAAACAACTAAGATGTCATACAGCATAAGGTTAGAATTCGATTACATTCATAAAAAAAACAAGGCGTGATCCGACCTCCAACTTAGTCGGGGCGCGTGCTATAATCTCAGGTCAAATAGTGCGGTTGTTTCACAAATATTTTTTTTAATAAATAAGCTATATTATAGAAATAATTCTGTACTGTTTAACATGCACATTATTCAGTTTTCACATTTTCATTCTAATAAATATGTCAAAAGTATCCTGCTCTAAAATTCCTGTATCTTTAACGCTATGCAAAACACCTTCTTCAGAACTTTTTAGGAACGGAAGGTTAAACTATATAATGGAACACATTCTATGTTACATCGCTAACTATGTAAACATTAAATAGAATTCTTGTGTTTAACCTTCCTCAAGAAAAACTGGATCATTCACTAATATAGTAATAAGAACTTTTAAATCCATCTGATGTTCTAGTTAGTTTCTTTGAAGTTATGTCTGATTCTTACCTGCCTTTCAGACGCTGAATTGTCAGAAGTGGGCATGGTAATTTCCTTTATATATATTATAAATATATAGTATATATATATATATATATATATATATATATATATATATATATATATATATATATATATATATATATATACATATATATATATATAATACACACATACGTCTCAGGCACCATGGTGAAAACGAGTTTCACTACGTAGCAAATTAGTACAGCAAATAGGTCACGCATAAAGTTTGCACATAAAATCCAGTAATTTTTTGTGTAACCGAAATAAAGCTTGCAACCTTCATTCGGAAGATCGATGTACATAGTATCTCATTGCAAACACAATCCTTGTAATAGTATTCTAACTTATAGGACCTTATTCAAACTG
>NC_087201.1:6397936-6400436 GCF_015104395.2 Macrobrachium nipponense
CCGCGAATACGACAGCCACTAGGGATTATGTATTTCGCCGTGTTTAGACTAGCCCTTGGGGGTTAATTACAGTCGACCCCCAAAAATAATGGTGAATTGATAAGCAGCCCAAATACTATAGGAAACTGTAATTCCAAAGAAATACCCAACGCCGAGTTATTATTTATTAGATCTACCATGTAAAACAGTAATCACGTCCTATATATACTATAGGAAAAAAAATTCTTAAAATCAAATCAGCCTTACCTAGATCTTGGGCTTCTTGTTTGTTGATGTGCGATCTCTGTTTCGTCGGTATGTCTTCTCGTAATCCACGTTTGGCGCGCATCCTCTGGCACCTTTCTCCAGCAATGACACCGTTCCTCTTTTTTTTTCGCCACTGGAACTATGTCAGTGCAATTCGGGGTCACATAATGCAAATGTAAACAGATCACAACACAAAAGCTACGACGGTCAGACCGGAACCTCCCACTTCCACGACGTCGACAAGATGGCTTATTAGGGGTAAGGACGCTCTGTTTGGAAGCGTTACCTGCAATTATATATTTTTACATTTCTGAAAATACACAGTATAAATATGTCAAAGAGATACAAAATATTATATGCGAACTAGTTGGTGTGGTACATTTGCAATGAGGTCATGACGAGTTCAAAATATCGAATACATAAATATATATTTACTCTGAGTTTTGAGAGAACCAGCCAGTTCTTTTCGTAGAATATGGGTATGTTTAGGAGGAGACTAAAGTCATAGGGCGATATCGAGATACTTAGATACATGTTTACCTAGATTTAATATTTATTTGAGAGAACGAGCCAGTTCTTATTGGAAAAATTTGAATTTTAGTTAGGAAGTGAAGTATATCTCTCACTTCCACATGAGAGTCTGTAAGGATATTGTGAAACAATCTTTCAGTCAATGCCGCTCATGGGGTTGCTAATACGGCGAACAAATATCTTAAAAAAAGGAAAGAAAAAAAAACACCAAACATTTGTTGTTGCTATAATACTTCTGGACATGTTTCTATAGACACTAACTAGTCCAAATCCGTCAATAACTAAACATCAATAATTCCTCGAAAATCGGTAGTGGATCCTCCCCTCAATGTGAATAAAGTTAATTTTGATAGGTTTTGGAACATACACACAACATCATACTAATTTGATTACACTGGAACAGATTCAAAATCATATAAAATGCATTGTGGTCACGCAATTGCATTCTTTTGGCTATTTAGAAATACATAATTTGATACAGCTATAACATGTACTACTTATCACTTCATAATCTCTCAATTGATGACATAAGAGTAGATGAGCATTCATTCTTCAACAAAAAATCTGAGAGTTGTAGTAACATCGCGGAAGCTGATATTTAACAAAAAGTAATAATGCAAAAAACACACATCACCTGCAAAGGTGTGTCAAGTGAATTCAAGTATGAAAACAGTCTCACGAGAAGTCTGGTCTGTACCCTGAGGTAATCCTTGAAAAGATTAGGACTTATATAAAAAAGGAAGTTCTCTCCATGAACAACATACTAGAATAATTTTTAAAAGAATCCAAAAGGTTTTCGGTTACAAAATTAAAATTTTCTTTTATATAATTAGATCTGAAGTGTAGTTTAACACTAGTCTAAGAGGAGGTAGGAAAGAGGAAGCAGTATTTTTATTATCATTAACTTGCCATTTCACCTTGTATTTTTCTTTCACCATGAACTAGCATACTAGCTTCAGGGATTAGCGGGCAGAATCACTTAATTAAGCATGATAGCGACGAGGAAACTAGGTCCCAGATCAGCCAGCGCTTGCCACCTGCTGTGGTGACAACAGCGCCGATGTCTCCAAATTGCAATGAAAAACACAACTTTTGTTGCTTTGTACTCGACCGTGAAACACTGGGATAAAACGTCACAGACCTACAATTACGGTAATTCCTAAATAAATCTTCATTTGTCCTGAAATATATTTCAATGTCTTAAAAAAAAAAATAGCTCTCCATAAGCACTGTTTCGATTTATAGCCCTTCCTCAAAATAATAAAAAGTTAATGTTTGCATCCTCAGCAAGGATTTAACTAGCATGTGTCACGGAACAGCGGTACCATTTTTTTTCTAGTCCAGTCACTTGTTGTTTCTAGAGAATGTAAACATTGCGTCTGTTGACCCTTAAAGGGACCCCTGATGTGTTAATTATAAGACGGCGCCTTTCTTAATGGGCTAACGAAAAGCCCGTCTCCAGAGTACTTGTACAGTAGTCTGATCTCAGCTGAAGATAGGGTTCTTGGTGTCTAAGGAGATTAGATGAATTGAGAGGAATTTGCTCTTTCTTAAGTTTAACGTTTATTTACGACAGTGAGCGAAGACCGCAAATAAGGAATTTACGTAACAGTCACCAATATCTATTCATCTTCGGAATATGTGGTGATTGAGCATGTTTCATTCAGCACAGAATTTAGAACACTAGTAGTTCCAACCTTCTGGGACCATAATCATATTTTCT
>NC_087201.1:6405436-6437706 GCF_015104395.2 Macrobrachium nipponense
TGGATATACAGTGTGTTTTATATAGTTTAAGAAGCGCCTTGTTGACGCTTAGAAAGCCTCAAAGCCAAACCCATAATTGTTCCCTTGTTAAACAGATCATTTTATGTGTAATCACTTATGAAGCACTTAATGTATATGAAAGAAAGACCGGAAAAACCATGGAAATGCTTGAAAGAATGAAATCATTCGTATGTTGGTCGGGTATCGCCACAAGCACGCTCGCCAAAATTTATATTGTATATTAATGCGTTAGAACATCAGTATGCAGATTTCGTATTGACACTGAGGTTAACGGGTAAACCTGACTCTAATGGAAAGACGAATTAAAAAAAGAAAAAAAACTAGCAAGATAAGCCGTTGTAATCAACGTATCTAAATCCATTATGTAAATTTATGCTCAAATAGGTCATCGACCACGGCTTATTTTTCATGAGGTAATTGTCCCGTAAACGAGATTTCCGTTGACCAAATGAAACCTAATGAGAACGAACGTTAATCTTTGAAGCAACTCGTTTATCCTTTTGATCCTCTGTCACGAAGCCTTTGTCGCATTTATTCCCGATCGTTTGCAGGGTGGTCCGGTGGCAGGCTTCATAGAAACGATTTGCCTCTCAATGAAACTGCATAAGATTGGATATTGGGTCAATAACTAAAAGTGATCCGGTTTCCCATGGTGTAATGCTCAACCAGGAAATACTACGTCCAATATGCTGATGATTATCAAGACTCAATCTTATGCGCCAGTCTCCTTTGATCGGTTCGATAGAGCGGGAATACACCGTGCAATATTGGGGAACGTTTGATGCCGTTTCGTTAAACATGGCATATGAACATTAACTTAAAAATATAATTCTTATTATTAAAAAGTATAGTCGAATGAACCAGCCATTGTACCTTTTAATCTGTTGATTCCGAAGTTCCTTAGGTCTTCACTGATAAGTTTATGAACAGTTCGACCGTTGCATGACCTAGTAGCCTGCTAATGACATTTCTTCTGGTATGGCCCTAAGCTTCATACCACCGGAGTTTTGAATTTTATTTGCTTTAATAGGTGCTAAAATATATTACTTACCTCTTATTAGGTAAAGAATTAATGTTTTTCGCTTATTCGGGGAGTAAGCCTACAAACTTCTTTTTTTGTTTTCGTTGTTGTTGCTGTTTTTGTTCTTGTTGGGGGTAGGAAAGCACTAAAAATGTCTGAAAAAGGTGTTTTATTTTGAATTAAAGATACAGGAATTTCAGGATAGGATATTTATGGTTTTTTTAGAGTGGAAATGTAAGAAATAAATCATGTGCATGTTAAACGGTAAAGAAAAATTATTTCTAATAAAATATAGCGTATTTATTTCAATTTTCGTTGGTGAAACATCAAACTCTTTGACCGTAGAATTTAACCCGCACCCCTAGTAAGCTGGAGTCGGATCACGTCTTGTTGAGTATTCCTTTTTGTAATATGTAGAAGCATGAATGCTCCTAACCTTTATCTACGGCACAGATTCTAAAACTCAGTCAACGTATTCAGTATTGAGAGGTGAGACATCGAATTCAGGCAGGGTGGTATAACTGGAGGTCTGCATCAGGGGTCCTCTGTGACAACAAGATTCCTCTGAAATTGAAGGGAAAGTTTCATAGGACGGTGGTCAGACCAGCAATGTTGTATGGAACAGAAACTGCAAGTATGAGGAAAACAAAGGCGAAGAAGATGGATGTAGCAGAAATGAGAATGTTGAGATGGATGTCGGGAGTAACAAGGGAAGATAGGATTAGAAACGAGTATATAAGAGGATCGACAAAGGTATTTGAATTATCAAAGAAAATACAGGAGGGAAGGCTTCGATGGTATGGGACACAGTTACGAAGAGAGGAACATCATGTTGGAAGACATACGATGGAAATGGAAGTGCCGGGTAAAAAGGGAGAAGGGAAGACCAAGAAAGAGATGACGTGATTGTGTAGGGGAAGATATGTTATGGAAAAGTATTAATGAGAACGATGCACAGGACAGAAATAGATGGAGACGACTCATTACATAACGGCGACCCCATATAAAAATGGGTTAAAGATGGGAAGAAGAAGAAGAAGAATAAGAATAAGAAGTAAAGTAATATAAAGGTCAAGTTCTTCTTTCTTAGAAAAATAACGCCTCAGTCAGTTATATTTAACATGTTAGTCTGTTCATGGTGGAACCCCTGCTGCAATCTTAGTAAAACTGTGAGTTTTTCAAGACATGGGATTCTATTCAGATAAAAAAATAGCGTAGAAAATATTATATAGAACAATAATACCCAAATTAAAATTCACAAGGCGTGATCCGGCCTCCAGCTTACTGGGTTCTCATGCTAAAATTTACGTCAAATAAAGCCTTGTTTCATCAACGACCATTAAAAAAATAAACATCTATATTATGTAAGAAATCAATTGTGCTCTGTATTTTTTTTTTTTAACCTGGCATATTATTCTATTTTTTACATTTCCATTTTATAAATAAAAAATGATAAGTATCCTATCTAAATTCCTGCATCTTTGTTTAACTCAACTCGGGAAACCACCTTTTTTTTTCAGACATTTTGATGCTTATCCATAGACCTTTCTTCCCCCAACAAGAACAACAAGAAGAAGAACAAGAACAATAACAACAAAATAGTTTGTAGGCTTATTCCCCGAGTAGCGAAAATTAATAGCCGAAGCTAACAATGTGAAAATAGTTACCAAGCATTACGACGCCCTTCATGCGACAGAAAATCAGAATGAACTGCAGATCCCGTGCATATAGGAGTCACAACAACAATGCAAAACCGGGATTAAGGAGGGGGAGCAATGGGCTGTGCAATATAACGGATTACTGCATAAGACCCAAATGTCGCCATTCATTTGCATAACAAAACCTGAGGTTTCTGACAGTGGCTATTGATGTTATTGTTTTTGTTATAGTTTGTTCCAGAGCTGCGGTAAATGGTTTATACTAACAATGTCACGAAAGAAGTTTTTTTCTTAGCACGACTTTCTGTATGGTTATTTAGTAGTGATGTTTGCCTAATCTAAAGCAGTATATTTGCCGTGCTTCAAGTAAAAATATGGAAGAAGCTGTTCCCTTGGGACAAAAGGAGTCCATTAATCCTACACAGTTCTAAAATGTTCACAATTACCGAAGTCTTAGTTTAATATTTAAGCATTTATATGAAAACGAGTGTTATTATCTTTATTTTAGTTATTGATATGGAAGACTAATGAGATGGAGATATTTCGTAGCAATATTCCAAAGGAAGAGTGAAGCAAAAAAAATGAAGGAACGCATATGTATATATATATATATATATATATATATATATATATGTGTGTGTGTGTGTGTGTGTGTGTGTGTGTGTATGTGTGGCGTGTGCGTGAATCCATACATTTATATACATGTGCACACACACACACACACGGGCGATAGACCCTCTGACAGTAATCACATTTAAAGATTCCACAAGGATTCTGTGGTACAGACGGTATTTTTCAAATCTACAATGGCATTCATACTGTCAACTAATAGTTCGGTTAGCCACTTTTTAACCCTAGTGGGATAGAAAACAACCAGTTACCTGAGTAAATGTAAAGCGTACCTGTTTAGGGAAATGAAGGAATTTAAAGGAGAAATGAGTGCCTCTTTCTTTGTTCTTCTCCCCACATACCTCATCAATGGTCGGTAGAGAGAGGTAACTCAATTAAGCGGGACAAGGTCAGTTTATTTTTCCCCGATAATTCAATTATTTATCTGATCGTTACTCATAGTTGACGTTTCTTACTGAGGTTTAAGAAAGACAGCAGCAATCATAAGGGGAGAAATAAATAATTAGATAAATAAATAAAATAATAATAATAATAATAATAATAATAATAATAATAATAATAATAATCAATAATAATAATAATAATAATAATAATAGATAAAAGCCTAGTTCACAGATTCTCCACATCTTCGCTTATGTATTTAGTGAAATGATATTAACATATGTAAGTATGCAACCAGTTCAGAATTTGTTTTTACGCACATGAAATGTTGTTTCTATGTGTGTGTGTGTGTGTGTGTGGTTGTGTGGAGAGAGAGATGAGAGAGAGAGATGAGAGAGAGAGAGAGAGGGAGAGAGAGAGAGGTCGTTAAGAATTTTTTTCTTTTTTTTCTTTACTTATTTCTAGATTGTTTCAACTTTTCTTCATCACAATCAAAGGTCTTTAATAGACTTTCCTTTACCTGATTCCCTCAAGCCCATACATAAACACGTGAAAACTTATGGAAGTCGGATGACTCGTGTTTTAAGATGATTGAAACCTAACCTTATAATGAGCTACTTTCTGTCCGTATTGGCTGTTGAGGAATTATTATTACTCTATGACTTATACCTTGGGTGAGTGATTAATGATGGACGGATATAACCAGAGCAGACGTGAAAGGCCTGGTCTTCAATTGCTCCTCCGATAATTACCTTGGCTTACTTGTTTGTTATAGATCGAGTTTAAAGCACTTTGGATATTGTTTCTATATGAAATGGGTGTAAATGTAACAATAAATAATTGAAGTGATCTGAGAATAGATTTAGATTTATTTTTATCTTTTCATTTTGCGATTTATAGTAGGAATATTCATGTATACATACTCAGGAGGTTTGATTGATATTATTCAAATTTTCGTTTGCTCCAGACAATCTTTAATATATATATATATAAATAAAATATATATATATATATATATAATATATATATATATATCTATATATATATATATTATATTATATATTGCTACTGTCAAAATGCATATTTCCCCTCTTCGATTGTATAAGATATTTTGTATAAGATTGTGCAACATTTTTCAGATTCCTAGATAGCTTAGAGATAGGATGTTTTAAATGTGTGTTCAGATTTCGCATACATAATATGAAAAGAATATATATAACGTGGAATGAGAAAGAGAGAGAATATCTTTGTCCGTTCAAAGCTAGAGTTGTTTTTCGAAATCTGGTCAACAAATTTTGATAAGTAAGATAAGGGACTTCTGCTTCCGTCGTTCGAGTCGAGTACGTGTCTTTTTTTTTTTTTTAACAGAATCGTCTTGTACGCGTATGTCTTTGTCAAAGCCACATGCAGATTACACGTTTTGTATGTAAAGTTGTGTAAGATTTCGAAGCTTCTAGAAAGAACTGGGTCTCAAAACTTTTTGTGTCATCCACTGTCCAGCTTCCGTAAGGAAGAGAATTTCATTAGACCTTAGATACTCGAGCCGTTCACATCTCTCTCTCTCTCTCTCTCCATTGCATAGCACTTTTGATGTTAAAGTAACGTAATGATTTCGTACTTATTTGAATGGTCACTCGTAATATGTTAAAATTAAGATTTGATATTTCTTAGAGTTTGTTTAGTATTATTTTTGTGTTTTGTGTTTGTTTCATTTTTGTGCATTTGTTCATTTTTTTATTGAAGTGTGCCTTTTTATTTTATGTTCTATGTGATTAATACTTTTTGATACTTTTGATACTATCCACCATTTTTCTGTATTGTTTCATTTACATTCACAATTTAATTGACTGAGTTATTTTCATTAATTGGTCGTTGCACATTTAATTAAGTTTAACACTTGTGAATTCATTTGCATTTACTTAGAATTCTTTTCAAGTTTTATTATTGTTTAGCACTTGTGAATTAATTTCTAATTATCAATTATTGCCTAACACTTTTGAATTTTCATTGAATTAATTTTCTTGAATTTTGTGATAAATTAATTTTGATTTAATTTTACTAAATTTTATTCAAGAATTAATTAAACTTTACTTGTTTTCAAGTAACAGTAATTTCCCCTGATATTGTGAATTTCACTTATAAATTTTGAGTTTAATAA
This sequence comes from Macrobrachium nipponense, assembly GCF_015104395.2. NCBI lineage: Eukaryota > Metazoa > Arthropoda > Malacostraca > Decapoda > Palaemonidae > Macrobrachium > Macrobrachium nipponense. The sequence continues at coordinate 6,411,306 of NC_087201.1, forward strand.
TAAATTTTTGTATTTAAAATTTTTATAAGTGTTTTCATTTTTTATACCAGTATATTTTATATTTGCATTTGATTATATTGATGTTAGGTAGAAACATAGAGTGGTAATTGATCTGTTTTCCTTCATTAACTTGAAGTGACTTAGAACCAGGGAAGTACTTAGACTTCTGAAATCAGGGAAATACTTAGACTTTTAAAGTTGTTGATGGAGTGATGCCCTTTGTGAATAATTTTAATTACTTACAAGATTACCTCACACCTGTTTTGATGAACTGAGTCTGATTTTCTGCAATACTGTAAGATGTTAAGGGATTACTGTTGCCTTTCGAGTATTCAGTCGTTTTAATACCTGTGATGAGGGTTCAGGTGTCTGGCCTTTTGTGAGGTATCAATTAATGAATGGTAAGTATAGTAACTAGATACTTGACACTTCGGCACAATATATACATTATATATATATATATATATATATATTATATATATATATATATATATATATATATTATATATATATATATATCTATATATATATATATATATATATATATATATATATATATATATATATATATATATATATATATTATATATATAGGTATATATATATATACATATTGGTCAAGCTACAGGTTCGATTATTTACCTGTACTAAGCCATCTTGCGAAAATATAGATTATATAATCCTTAATGTCCTCTTCTATAAATATTGCTGAGCATTTATCAATTTAGGGCCATGGACAGATATGGAATTATGTGAGTGAGGCGAGAGTAATTAAAATGACAGTGATAACTCGGATTAGTATTTCATGAGACAATAAGGCTTAGTCTTTTTCTATAAGTTACGTGACATCAAATCGTTCTCTCAGAGCCAATCTCTAAACAAAATTTTATTACCTCGAGAAGGTCACGTAATCATTATGCCCAAATGAATATTCAGGATAAGTTTTTTGGGTATTTTCACCCGTTCTTGAGATATTTAGTCAACTTACATAAAACGGACATACATACAGAGAGAAATAGTAGATAGCTAGATACCTAAGACAAAGAGTGATGACAACAAATTCTCCTGCTGACTTCGCTGCAGGCAATAGTGAAATAGAAACAAGAAAATGTCAAATAAGAGTTAATATCTGATACACCAGTGGTTCTTAACCTTTTTATGACCACTCCCCCCTCTAAGAGTTGGTCATTTCTTTCACGCCCCCTTTTCATCTATGAGTAAAATTCCCTCCCAGATTTAAAGGAAAATAGAAAAAAAATGATGAGAAAGAGAAGGGGTTTCGAGGGATAGGAAGGGAGGTCAATAATTTACAAAACATGGCCAGCCCAACGAGCCTAACTTGAGTGGTAGACGTTTGCATTTTTTTCATAAACTTCTGAATATTAGTTCCTCACTCCCGTTAAGAGAATAAGGAATATAACTAGAGAATTTTTTTTTCATTATTCCCTAGGGCTTGCGCCTCCCCTGGAAATTGCTGACGCCCCCCTAGGAGCCGCTAGCCATCCCCCCAGGTTAAGAACCACTGGATATCACAATAGTGAAGATGATAATGTTTTTAACAGCAACAACGACACCAACAACAAATGCCTTGACAAAGACAGTGACAAAGCCGCTGAATGGAATCGAGGGAGAGGCTTGTGGCATCGAGACTTGAATATTGGAATAGTAGAAGGTCCACTCTTTCGCACAAAGCTCGTGAATCGTTATTGTGCGTTTTGAAGCCGAGATAAATATTGCTCTGACAATTGTCAATGAATATTCAAAATGCGCGATGGAGTCAATAAACCTTCGATAAAAAATATTTATTCCAGCTGAATACTTCATAAATATCGAAGATAGCTTTTCCACCATTCTGATATTGATGGAATCTAAAACTCCTTCTTTTTTGGGGTTTTTAACTATAAATATACTTGTGGATTTTGAAAGAAAATATTATTCCGTATATATATATATATATATATATATATATTATATATATATATATATATATATATATATACCGAGAAATGATTTCTAATGACCAGGGATAAAGTCCTCTGATTCCGCCTGCATCAGCCGGGAGCTAACTCTGGCTACCAGATTGGTAGTCGAGTACGCAAACCACTCGTCCAGTGTTAAACTTTAAAAACAACTATTAATAAGCAGAATCAAGCACAAAATAGGGACAGTATATATATATATAGTATATCATATATATATATATATTTATATATATACCCACCATTTGATATATATATCGACTGTCTCTATTTGTATATAGATATATATATATATATATATATATATATATATATATATATATGTATAAATATATATATCTACTGTCTCTATTTGTGCTTGATTCTGCTTATTAATAGTTGTTAAAGTTTAACACCGGACGAGTGGTTTGCGTACTCGACTACCAATCTGGTAGCCAGAGTTAGCTCCCGGCTGATGGCAGTGCGGAATCAGAGGACTTTATCCCTGGTCATTAGAAATTCATTTCTCGGTATAATGCGGTTCGGATCCCACAATAACTTGTAGGTCCCGTTGGTAAGTAACCATAGTTGCGGCATGAAAAGAAAATCTAATCCTTCGGGCCAGCCCTAAGCTCTGTTAATCAGCTCAGTGGTCTAGTTAAACTAAGATGTAATTTATAGTTGCCTAATGAAATATGCTCGGCTGGTATGATGGAACTAGTTAGTGTACTCCATATATCTATATGTTTTTTATCTATCTATTCCATTTTGATCAAGAAGGTTCCTCAGATACCTCTTTTTGGTTCTTTCCGATAATAACTATGCATAGTTGAAAATCTTAGTTCATTTCTCCTGAATTTCATCCTCCAACATCTGCTGCTTATAAACTATTTTCGTTCAGGGTCGATATGTTAATCTGCAAAATGCGGCTACTCAATAATAAATCTTGCTCTACAGGTGCCTTGTGAGTCGAGCGCACATATGAAATAAAAATGCCTGTTATTTTCATTTAATTATAAATGATCTTTTTCATAGGACAGTTATGTCAAGCTGCTAGCACTACAGAATTTTGTTTATTATCATTGCTTGGATCACTGTGTTATAATAGTGTTTTTAACTACTTTTAGAAACATGCAATGTTTGCACTGCACTCCTTACCTTCAATTTGAAGTTCCTTGTCGGACGAGGTGGTTACATGCTCAACTACTTATCTCAGGGTCCGGGTTCGATTCCCAGCTCTGCCAACAGGGATTTTATTTCTGGTGATAGAAATGCATTTCTCGATGGGGGTCGGATCCCGCGCACTAAAAGCTGGTAGGTTCCCGTTGCTAAGTAACCCCAACTGGTTCCTACCATCCCGTCAAAGCAGTCTAATCCTTCGGGCCAACCTAGGTGAAAACTGTTAATCAGCTCAGTTGGTCCCCTGGTAAAAAACTAAGATTTATACTTACTTTACCTTCAATTTGAGGTTATAAGAGACCCTTTTATCTCTTTCTGTGACCACCCCTTCCCCCTCGCAAAGTCATGAATAACCTCACACGCGGTGTGTTTATATGTTCGATGTATGGATACACCCTGCAATGAAAAGTGGGCGATTAGCCATAACTAACTCAGTGTTGTTATTGTGAAGCGAACAGCAATTATCATACTGAAACAACAGCTGTAATGAGAAGAGCGCATAATTATCGCCGCACTGCTTTCATGGTTCATGATTAGATATTAAAAAAAAAAAAAAAAAAAAAAAAGGTAAGATAAAAAAAGTAGAAGGGCAATCATAAGCGGATTCTTTAATGTCGGAATCATGATTTGGCTCGTGTGCATAATGCCAATGAATTATTAACGACTTTTTCCAGGCAAAAAAAAAAAAAAAAAAAAAAAGAAAAAAAAAAAAAAAAAAAAAATGACTGCGATTACCGAAGGGATAACTGGAATAATTCATTTCCAGGTAGATTTGATTCACTAAAATCCAGTTTTTTTAATTCCATTTTTTTTAAAAACGTTCTACAACATTTGTTCCAACAATATCAGCGGACATAATGGTGAAAGTCTGCGTATTATATAGGTCTTGATTCTCTACGTAGATTTAACAAATTATTCACCTACGTTCTTTTGCAAGGAATTAACATATAATAGAGTGCTTATGATTTACAATGAAGCAGGAATACCTGGTCAGACTGTCTCGTTAAAAATATCTTATCTATGGGGAATATAATGATGCATTTTACGATGAATTTTATGTCTTTAAACACATCTCTGATAATTAACCGTGATGGACACTAATAATGAAACGGAAGTACCTTGGCAGACTGTCTCGTAAAGTAAAAAAAAAAATAATAAAAATTAAAACATAAGTAAATTTATGTATGGGAATATAGGGAATATAGTGACACATCTTGCGATGAATTTTTGCCTTCAAACAAATCAGTGATACGTAACCATGATAAGTCTATCACATTACCGTGATTCATATACATATATCGAGCTACAAATGTCCTTTAATATCTAATTGGCTCTACCTTGGAATTAATACATTTTCATATATGTTTAACCGAGGGGGAATTTATTAAGCGATAATAGAATTGGCGCCCGACAGGCGCGAACCATCGACCTCTCAATTCCAGGACTGGCAGTGAAGCCTTAGCCAACCTCGCCACCGCAAGGCTTCACTGCCAGTCCTGGAATTGAGAGGTCGATGGTTCGCGCCGGGTAAACATATAGGAAAATATATTAATTCTAAGGTAGAGCGAATTAGATATTAAAGGACATTTGTAGCTCGATATATATATATATATATATATATATATATATATATATATATAACTATATATATATATAATATATATAACATACATATATATATATATATATATAATATATATATATCTATATATATATATATGTATGTATATATATATATATATATATATATATATATATATATATATATATATATATATATATAATATATATATATATATATATATATTGTTTTTATCAGTTTCCGTCATCCGCTTTTTTAAATTAAAGTGTCTTGTATATAGCTCTTTTAATATTATGATTGATGTTGTATTTTATTGTTGTAGATGTCCCTGATGATGTGATTATGAATCACGAAAGCTTACAATAAATGGATACTGTGTCTTCTGCTTCTGAATTCCTGCCTTTGATCCGGATGAGAATGTGATGTGCGCTAAGTTCGCCCTTACTCCCTGGGTCCCGGATATATATATATATGTATATATATATATATATATATATAATATATATATATATATATATATATATATATACATATATATAAATATGTATATATCTTATATATATATATATATATATATATATATATATATATATATATATATATATATATATATATATATATATATATATATATATACTATTTATATATATATATATATATATATATATATATATATATATATATATATATATATATATATATATATATATATATATATATATATATATATATATATATATATATATATATATATATAGGTATATATATATATATGTGTGTGTGTGTGTGTGTGTGTGTATATACACACAGAGACACACACACACACATATATATGTATATAGTATATATATATATATATATATATTATATATATATATATAGTATATATATATATATATATATATTTTCATCCACATCAAGGGCAGGAATTCAGAAGCAGAAGACAGTATCATTTATTGTAAGCTTTCGGGATTCATAAGCACATCATCAGGGACATCTACAACAATGAAATACAGATCGTCTCCAGTTCCTTCTGGCATATAGTTCATAAGTGACCAAGGTCAATAGCCAGCTCCCCCCTTTGCTACCCCCCCGCCCTTTGCCGTTGCTGATCCGTTTTCTTACGAAGGTCATACGAAAGTCCTCCAGAGTTGAAGGTCATTAAACAAAGCACTCAACGTCTTCCAACTATCCATCATCCTACTGCCAATTATCGCTGGTGCTCCTCCTGGACAAGGTCCCTGTCTTTGATTGTGGATCTGGTTTTAACTCAGAGGTGTCAGCTTCCAATGCAGCAGCAGTTCTGCTACCATAAGATATGTGGCTCGTATCCAGGTACCACCACCTGGTCTAGACTGGAGATGTTGCTCACCAAGGGACATTAACCCAACTCCCTGAAGGTAAATAAATAAATCTTATATGTAATGTCTTATCAAAATCATAAAAAGAGAAGAGAATTACGATATCAATTATTCTTTCTTTTATTTAGGATAAAATGTCTTACGATAGTTTTATCATTAGAGTTTAATTCATGAGATAATTTTTCAAACGTGGTAATTGTGATTTGTGTGCGACAAATGCAATATACTAAATTTGTCCATTGTTGCATAGGTCAACTGGTGCAGGGGCACACCAGGAGGAGGTTTTTCGTTCACCTGATAAAAAAAATTCTACATTTGATCAGGTCACGAGAAATTCCATATGCATTGATCGTAATCAATATATTAATAATGAAATAATAACAACATCAATAATAATAATAATAATAATAATAATAAAATAAAATAATAATAATAATAATAAATAATAATGAATAATAATATTATATTCTTATTATTATTATTATTATTATTATTATTATTATTATTTATTATTATATAATAATAATAATAATAATAATAATAATAATAATAATAATAATAATAATAATAATAATAATGATAATAATAATAATAATGAAATGGCAAAGAGTGCATGGAAGAAGGACTAATAAAAGTAGACGAAGACCCAGAAATATACAGAGACAGGAGAATGACAAACAGAACAGAGGACTGGCACAACAAACCAATGCACGGACAATACATGAGACAGACCAAAGAACTAGCCAGCGATGACACATGACAATGGCTACAGAGGGGAGAGCTAAAGAATGAAACTGAAGGAATGATAACAGCGGCAGAAGATCAAGCCCTAAGAACCAGATATGTTCAAAGAACGATAGACGGAAATAACATATCTCCCATATGTAGGAGGTGCAATACGAAAAATGAAACCATAAACCACATAGCAAGACCGAATGCCGGCACTTGCACAGAACCAGTACAAAAAGAGGCATGGTTCAGTGGCAAAAGCCCTCCACTGGAGGCCTGTGCAAGAAACATCAGCTACCTTGCAGTAATAAGTGGTACGAGCACCAGCCTGAAGGATGATGATAGAAAAACGATCAGGCAAACGATCCTCTGGGACTATGGTATCAGAACGGATAGGGTGATACTTGCAAACAGACCAGACGTGACGTTGATTGACAAAGTCAAGAAGAAAAGTATCACTCATTGACGTCGCAATACCATGGGACACCAGAGTTGAAGAGAAAGAGAGGGTAAAATGGATAAGTATCAAGATCTGAAAATAGAAATAAGTAGGATATTGGATATGCCAGTGGAAATTGTACCCATAATCATAGGAGCACTAGGCACGATCCCAAGATCCCTGAAAAGGAATCTAGAAAAACTAGAGGCTGAAGTAGCTCCAGGAACTCATGCAGAAGAGTGTGATCCTAGAAACGGCACACATAGTAAGAAAAGTGATGGACTCTAAGGAGGCAGGATGCAACCCGGAACCCCACACTATAAATACCACCCAGTCGAATTGGAGGACTGTGATAGAGCATAATAATAATAATAATAGTGCTATACATTTAAACTAGGTACAAAAAAAAAAAAAAAAAAACAAAAGCACAGCAATTAATAGAAAAACATTATTTTCCGCTCAAACATTAACGAAAAACTGTATAGATTTTTATATCCAAGGACTTCGACAGCATAAACTTCAAAACCTTAAACGTTTATTTTACGATATCATTCACTCGATGAACCAACACAAAACAAAGATACCGTCACGTGGTTGAGCTCTGTCACACTGATTCCCATCCTTCTGGGTTTTCCACTTATCTTTATAATTTCTTATTACTCTCTTCATTCATATTCAGGTCCATAACCAAAAAGGTGATTCAACAATGTAAAGTTCTTTCATGAATATGTCTTTTCCAACAGTATTCAGAGGCAGCGTCCCCTTTTGTGCATGTATGGTTACTTCGTAATACATTATGAATTACTTACACTTCGTCTGCTCAAGCCCTTGAAACACTTTTAATTAAGAATGCTTATGATCTTGTAATTAAGTAATAGTTTTAGGGGGTGGCTCTGCAAAAGCCTGTGCGGCAATTTCTATTCGAAGTAAGTTTGCTTTGCCAGTTCACATACAGCTTTCAGAATATCATACGCTCATGTGTTGTATATGAGAGAGAGAGAGAGAGAGAGAGATACGATACATCCCTATACCGAACACTGAAGTAAGAGGACAGGAAATAACATCAACGATTGCATGACTAATCTCTTTTGTTTATATGCAATGAAGATTTGGTACAACGAAACTAAAAAATAATCAAATTTTCTAAGGTAAATTTACTTCCTTTTCCATCTCTGACTCTCTCTCTCTCTCTCTCATCATTCACACACACACACACACACACACACACACACACACACACACACACACATATATATATAATTTCCCGTCCTCTTACTTCAGTGTTCGGATACAGTATGTATCGATTCTCTCTCTCTCTCTCTCTCTCTCTGTCTCTCTCTCTCTCTCTCTCTCTCATAGCAAAGTCCAAAGAGAAGCTTGCTTACCAAGTTCGAAGCAAACTGATCTGCTTGTAAATTTCCAATATGCTCTTCTTCTCTTAAGTCTTAAAATATTTTGTATATATATATTGTATATTACATATGGAGTGTATGTACTCCTGAAACAAGTACTTTAGCTGCGTGTTTGAGTAATGTCTCTGCGTCTGTTTCGTTGTCATATGCCGATGTCATAACCAGCTCGTTCTCTATAGTTATAAAATAATGCCCTGAACATCAGAAAATGATTCCATTGTTCGATAAAGGTAAGCTGTGCTCATCCGTGATTAATTCTAACATTAACAGATTAAATGAAGTCCACTCCTCACAATCCAATACCATTATTAGTACTATTTTGGGGAAAAGTCTCTTTGTATCAATCTATTACACATAAGTTCAGTTATGTGCTAATGCACTTGATAATACGTACTATCAGGTGATGTGATCAGCATTTCAACATCAAATACCTGATGAGCTAATATGAGTTATTATCCGCTGCAAGTTCAACCTTTCATGTATAATTCATCCAATATGAATAAACGAGTCAGATTTTTCCAGGCAACGCAGACTAAGATTCTCCAACAAATTCTATTTCGTTAACGGGATCAATGACAGACCAGCGAATTTGACTGGATTAAATTTGGTTATTGCTAGACAATGAGGAATAGGTCTGAAAAGGCAACCGGAAATATAACCGTCACTTTTTGATTGGCTTCAATGCAAGCAGGATGTCATTTCGTAGGTCAAAATTTGCGGGATGGAAGGCAATGCAATTTCAAGTAATTGTAGGTAAAAGTTCAAATAGAATTGGGAGAGGCAAAGTTGAACAATGTACGTTGAAAATTAATTGTATATTTTTTTTTATGTGGGATTTTGTACTGTAAAGCGGGGGAAAACTAAACTAAAAATGAAATGTCAAAGGTTGGCGTTATCTTGTATGAATTTAATGCACATTCGATTTTATTCTCATTTGCCGATGGAATGAAACACTGTTTAGATGAATGGTTCCTCAAAGGCTTTTCAATAAAATCAAATTTTAAAAAATTTAAATGAAAAAGCCGATTACATTGAACTGTCAACGACCCATTCTCACCTATAACGCATTACACAGAATGCCGTCTTCCATTTTCCACTGCTTTTAAGTTACTAACAGAACGGCTGCGGATTATGATGTTCATTCCCGCCCAAAAAGGACGTCTCAGGGACATGAGCTCCCCTGTGGCCATACATACATCGCACACGGTTTAATAAAAAAAATTTCTAAACCGCCGCATGGATTCCCATGTTACTAAAGCACTGAGCGTTCTAACATTGTCCTATTTATGGTACACGAGTTCCATAAGTCCCAGTACCATTGCAAGTATTTATTGCTTGTAATGGTACTGGGACTTTATGGACACACTGTATTTGCTCTCATTTTCCTGGAAATATGCGAACATCTTAAAAAAAAAAATTAAAAAAGAGATAAATTCAATTGCTTTAAGAGTATGACTTAATTTGGAATCAGACCTCTTTTATTCGATTTTCTTTATAAAAAAAAAAAAAAAGCGAATATCCGTATACCCTCTACGGTTACTGCTGTCAGTGCACCTCATGCGGTGCAATGTAGGCATTACTTAAGGTTCTTTGCAGCGTTCCTTCGGCCCTTCGCTGCAACCCCTTTCATTCCCTTTTACCGTACCTCCATTCATATTCTCTTTCTTCCATCTTACTGTCCCCCCTCTGCTAACTGCATTGAGGTTATAATCATGTTTAACCTTTCAAAGCTTTACACTGTCAATTTCCGTTTCAGCGCTCTGAATGGCCTTATTTGCCCCAGTGCTTGGCATGTGCCAAAAGTTCTATAAATCAAGCAAATCAATCATTCAGTCTACATTATTTTGCCTGATTTACATCAAATTAGTGAAAAAATGCTCCGAAGTTTCTTCGGCGCAATCGAGTTTGTGTGCAGCGTATAGTTCTGTATGAAACTCGCAGCTGCAGCCATGAAAACCTTAACCATGACCAGGGTGATGGCTTGTGTTTGCACCTATAACAGTGCCAGATGCACGATCATGGCTAAATTGACCTTAAATAAGATAAAAACTACTGGGCTAGATGGCTGCAATTTGGTATGATAGCGGTGTCAGACGTAAAAGCAATGCTAAACTTACCTTAAATAAAATAGAAACTTCTGAAGCTAGAGGGCTGCAATTTTGTATGCTTTATGAATGGATGGGTGGATGATCGACATACCAATTTGCAGCCCTCTAACCTCATTAGTTTTTAAGATCTGAGGGCGACAGAAAAAGTGTGACGGAGAGAAAAAAAATCCATCTCAATAGTCTTTTACAGAGAGCTAAAATAAAAATAAATCCTTCAAAATAGAATTTTGGATAATGTTTACGTCCTTATTTCCCGGTAATTCAAAGAACAAAAAACATTTGTCTATATTGCAACACCTTCCCTTAAAGAAACAAGGCGTAATCCGACCTCCAGCTTACTTGGAATGTATAAGAGATTTTACCTTCATGCTCAAGTTGTAGACATTATATTCCTAACTTTTAGCGTAAATTAAAATGTGCTAAAATCTCCAATCAAATATAGCCATCTTTCAGTAACTAAAATGAAAATTAATACTCTATATGTTTTATTATAAATCAATTTTCTGTACTGTTCGATGTGCACATTATTTGATTTTTTTACATTTTTTATTCTAATAAATCATAAATATCCTATTCTAAAAATTTCTGTATCTTTAACTCGACGTGAAACACCTTTTTCAGACATTTGTAGGCCCCATCATAGACTTTCCTGACCCCCCCCCCCCCCACAAACACGACAACAACAACAAAATAGTTTATAGGCTTACTCCCCGAGTAAGTAAAAAAAAAAAATCAAAGTTTTACTTACTATCATACGAATTATTGCCCTGTTTATCTGTCTTTAACATTTTCTATCTAACTCTTTGTCATTGTTTTAAGGTGACGCAGTGTTAATTCAGGTTAGATAAATGAATAAATTTTTGCAGCAATGTATTCATTTTAAGGTTCCATTCTTTTTTTCCGTTAAAAGGAGTAAAAGAAAACCAACAAATTACAACTTTCGTCTCTCAAGTCTTGGTATCAAAGTGTTTTATATGTTCATGTACTTTTCGTCTACTGGCGACATATTATACATTATACAGGGTGTCCATAAAGTCTCAGTACCATTACACTATACGTATATGCTCTGAATGGTACTGGACTTTATGGACACCCTGTACAACGCTCATAGCATATGTAATTTAGTAACTAATGTGTTTAATGCTAGATCTGTAGACGATTTGTGTGTTTATGTGTGTGTGTGTGTGTGTGAATCAGTTGTACCTGATTTTTGTGTATAAATTTGTTGTGTCCTTCGGTTATTATTACTCCGAATCTCTTCATTCACAGGAGAGAGAGAGAGAGAGAGAGAGAGAGAGAGAGAGAGAGGGGCTTGGCGGGTGATGGATAATGAAACAAATTAACTAAAGGACGCGCAGATAATGTTGGGGATAATCTTAATGCATCTGTTTTTTTTTTTTCTGCCTCTGTTTAGTTCTTTTCCATATGTTCAAAATATATAAATACAATCTAAAAAAAGATAAACCATATAATTTATCATGAATATCTATTCCATCTCGTTTGTCTCTGTCTGTATTAGCCAGGGTTAAAATCACTTAAATCCAGTTATATCATTAATAGCATTATTCCACGGAAATACTTCTACTTATGCAATGATGAATTTTTCGTCATTTGTTAAAATATGTAGTAATTACCCACTCAGGTGAAGGGATCATAAATTTCAACAACTAAGTTTATGATGAGCTATTACGAGCGTTATTATACCTTGCCTCGTTGACGGTTATTTCATTATTTTATCCAATAATGAATAAATGAGTTAGACGCATTTCAGACGACGAAGAAATAATTCTCCGTCATTTGAACAGAGATCATTGGTAACTAAGTTCCGTCAGAGGAGTAAAGGAGATCAGGGCAAAATGGGTCAGGTATTTTGGGTTTGACCTCCAGTGAATCAGGGTCACTGATGAGAACTAGCCAAGAGTTAGTCGCAACACCTTATTCGGACACAATTACCAGTATAGTTAAAGCTGTAAGATATTTGAGGGGTCAAGCGTGTTTTCTTGATCCTGATAGACTAAATGCTGATTATGCTTTAATATATGTACAGTCTTCAATAATGTTAATTTGAATCAATGCTTATCTTGCGTATGATAGCAAGACTGAGGAGTGAGTCTTAAAACACTGAGTGTGTATAGTTTTTACTGGCTTCCTTGCGAGCGGAATTTAAATCATTGGTGAATTGCGGAATAGAAAGTAATTCTATATCATTAAATTGAAAAGTCACGTAAAAAAAAAAAAAAAAAAAAAAAAAAAAAAAAAAAAACTGTCTACGACCCATTCTCCCTGACGTCTTGAAAGCAGTCTTCCATATTTTTCACTGCTTGCAAGCCGCCAATGACTGGTGGGGGTGGCTGCATTTTGTGAATAACTACTGATATCATCAAATTCATTCTCGCCAAAAGAACTGCTGGGGAACGTGAGGCACCCTGTGGCAATACGCTGTTTACAAGACGAGCGTGTATTGGATTTGATTTTATTGTTTATTGAAGAAAGCACATATATCCTTGTGATGTGGCGATCATATCAACAGTTCTGAACTAAATGGCAAAAGTGGCGATGACTAAACCTTCGTTTGCTGTTTTCCGCCCCTGAGGAGATAATGTAAGTGGCAAAAAAACGGTTTGGGAAAAAAAAAAAACTGCATTAATGACTTGCTATGATAATGGCCTAATAAAATGGGTCATTAACTAAAGATTAAGCATTGTAGTGAAGTTGTAACTATTACTGATAAATAAATACTCTTTTTTACTCTTATGGAAGGTGGAGTGAGGGACTCTGTAATATATATATGTAAGACATAGGGTTTTGATTAATTATGTATTGTTCGTGCATTCTCTGTAACCTGTGGAATGTGGAGGACAGGCAGAGTAACGACTGAGAGTAGCTGATGAATGAGTTTCTAGGGGATGGCGTGAGATAAAAATGCTTAGTTTGTCGAGTCAATGTACGACAGTTTATGAACTCTTCCCAAAGTGCCTTTGTGAAACTAGATGCAGCTAGAACCGCGAGGCGCTAGCGAACTGTGTGTTCGTATGTGCGTCGTGCGCCTTTCTATTCATAATGCCAAGTTTATGGGAAGACTTGCACAGACATTCGGGGAGGAAGGCGAAGCCATGATGGCAGATGCCAAAGTGTTTTTATTTATCAGTGAGTGATATTCCGGTTGGGAAATGTAAGTGTTACCGTTTACTTTAGCCAAAGGGGTGCTTGTTTGATATCTTGTAAGATGTTCCATTTTATTAACTTTGTCTTTAAACTTGTGTGTGTACTTACCAGAATGTGTTCTGTATCTTTGGCAGACGGTTCTGGATTTCGGTGGGACAGTTCCCAGGGCCAGGGAAAGGTGTGACCTTTTGGGTGACTTGACAATGAGTTGTTTTAAGTTAGTCTGTAAGACTGGATTACTTAGTTAATTGATTTAGTTTTGTAAATAAACGTTATGTTATGATGCAACTCTCTCATTTTCATTACCTGTTAGAAATGGAGAGAGAGTGAGAGAGTGGAGAGAGAGAAAGAGGTGGAGAGAGTGAGAGAGAGAGAGGGGTGATTCCGGGAGAGAGAGAGAGAGCCTGTCTGTGTAGTGGGTGTGGGGGTCTGCCTTCCGTTTCGTGTCCACGCTTACCGTATGAAATACATGGAGGTTTCCCCATGTAATAGTGGTGTCAGCGGTTAAAAAAGGGATATAGAAAGTCTTCTTTCTTTTTCTATGCCTAGGAACGCCAATGAAGAGATATGAGTGGCCAGTTTAGAAAAATAAAAAAGGGGCCGTGACTTAGCGATAGTTTTCGAACGACAAAGCTTTGTGGGATTGTGGAAAATCGTTTAAACTGTTAGTTTTCAGTTACTTAGTGGAAAAAATGAGAAAATGTCTGTCTGATTAACTGTGCTAAAGGGAGGGAAGGATTTTTATGGGACTCAGCATTTTTCCCAGGGAGTCAGCCTGAAGCAGTGAGCGCACCCAGTGTGACTTTTGCTTGTGCAATGACGAGTGTTCCGAGATACCTGTGCGGCGGTCGTTGTTATATCACTACCGCGTTTTTACGAAGAATTTCGAGTTCCTTTTGTTCCCATTATGGAGTGGTGAGTGTTAAACTATTGTTTTGAAAGGAGTGGGTTTTTGTTTAAATATTTCAGGTGTTACTGTTGGTGGTTCAAGAGGTTCAAAACAATTTTTTATTTTTTCTTTCCCCACCCCATAGTGAAGTGTTTTCTTTATTTGCACGTGTTTATAATAGACGTATGCATTCGTCTTTGTTTAAAACATAGGATGTGTATTTTCTATGCATGGGAAACTGTGCTATATAAGCATATGGCTTAGTGACACAGAGCGGGCCACAATTTTAAGGGCTCAGCATATTTCTGCAGAGAGGGCGCCTTGCATTGCGAGGGTGTACAGGGCCATCCCCGGGGGGGTTCTTATGGGGGGGGGGAGGGTAGTTGCATGGGTACCACTAGCCTCACTCGAGAGATAGTGCAGGGGAGGGTATTGCGAGATGGGGGATACTACTGGTATGCCTCGGGCTGTTCTGCCGCTCGACTGAGGGGTTGTTCTCAGGGGGGGAGAAATTTTTTTGTCTCAGTGTGGTGACTTCCCCCTTTTCCTTTTTTTTCTTAGTGTTGGAGATGGGTCTGGCCTTGACATTGGATGCTAAGATATCAGCTGATTGATTAGTTGATGAAGTGAAATGCCCGTATAGTCTTTTTTTAGAAAAGAGATTTTTTTTTTTTTCTCTCTTGGACGAAGAGAAAAGGAAATGAAAGAGATTTTTCTTTTCCGAAAATGAGGGGAAAAGTAGTTAACATGCACGGGATGTGTTATATGTTTCTTTGTGCCTTGAAAGACACAAATATAAGGGGGATACACAGATTATTTTTTTATTGTGTTGGAGAAATTACTTTGAAATGCCGATGATTGGTGTTGTATCTGTGTTGTGGCAATGGTGTTATGTCATGGTGTTGCATGCTGGAGAAATTGTATGTCATAGGATTCAGCAATACTGTTGTATGCTATTTGAATTTCACCCTTACTTGAGAAATTTTATTGCTGTGAGAGTTATTATTATTGTTATTATTAATAAATTGTTATACTTGAGATGTCAACGGGAGGTTTGCCTAAGTATAATTATCATTACGGGAGAATTGTTTTACGAGAGATTTGAGATATTTCATGGGAGATTATTTGATAATTATTACAGATAATTATTCAAGGAGAATTATTACGATGAATTAATGGGAGAAGTCTTGTGTTAATTATTTGTTGAGTTTTTGTAAACTTTGGGAGAATATTTCAGTGATTCACGGGGATGAGTTTTTTTGCTGAATCTTGATGATCTGGCTGAAATCTTGGTGAATTGTGTGGAATTTTGCTGAATTTTTTGCTGAATTTTTGGAGAATGGACAAGCATTAACATTGGTGATATTTTTTTGTAATGATACTGATGATGATTTTGATGATCAGCAATTTTTTTTTCTTGGTGATTTTGTGATAATGATACTTCTGATACTGATTTTTTTTAATACTAATACGTGGGTGTTTTAATGCTGTCAAGGGAGGTGAAATCTTTTGTGATTATGGGAGGAACTAACAACACATTTAGTTTTTTTTTTTCTTTTTTTTTTTATGAGTTCAGCAGATAATTGCTTGACATCTAGTGAGTTACGGGAGATAGTTTAATGGTGCCGTTGATTTTTCTTTTCTCCTTTTTGGAAAGGTTAGCCATAGATGACACAAGTTTTTTACCATGGGTGAATTTGAATTTGTTTTTTCTCTCCAGTTAGTGTGAATATTATCTCAGTTCATGACTTAGAGTCATTTAAGAGAACGTGTTCGTGTTTTAGCTATTTGATGCTATAGAGTAATATAGGGGAGAATTTCTTGCATGTTTTGAATGCAAACGTAATGGCACTACATTTTTCTCTGGATATTTGTGTTCCAGAAATTGTGAGTTTTCTTGCACAATACCCTTGTTGTATTTGTGACTTTGTGAGAGATGGGAACTTGGTTAAGTTTTCTAATGACTTATGTCGTAGTGATATGGAGAAGTCTTGGGTAAGACACTGCGAGTGGGAATTCGTTACAATGACTTGTGGCACATTGGTGGTTTTTTCTAGAACTTTCTAGACAGTTTTTTATTTGCCGAGTTTTGCCTTTTTTAGCAGTTATGCTAAATGGAGAGAGTTTTTTATAGTTTTTTACTATAACATTGAGTTATTTCTCCTGGAGAATTGGAGATATTAATGAGATATATTATTTTGGGAGAGATAAATTGGAGGTCATATTTATTTTGGAGTTATATTTGAGATATAATATGGGAGATATATATTTTTGCCATTTTTTGATATTTGCCAATGTGGTATGAGCTATGTTTAGTTCAATTATTTTGCAGCCATCTTTGTTGCAAATGGAGACACATATTTGGGAGATTATGGGGCAATATTTGGGAGTGTGTGAGTTAGATGCCTTGAGTGCATTTTTTGGAGATATACTATTTGGAGCCTTGTTTTGTTCCACATGGAGTTATTGTGGAAATAGAGGTAAATATTTGTATTTGCGAAATAGAGGTGATTATTCTCTATTCTTGGAGTGGTGTTTTTTTTTCTACTGACATTGTGGCTTTGGAGAAATAAGAGAATAATATAATGGGGTTGGTTATTAACCAAATGGAGGAAATATTTCTATAACCGGAGTGGTGTATTATTGATATGATGTCTCATAATGGAGTTGGAATAATCTTGGGCGGGTGACTCTCTTTTTTTTGTGGTTATGGAGTTTTTTCGAGTCAAGAGAAGATTTCTGTGGTTCTCTTTTTGATTTCGTGACTATTTAGAGAGAAGTGGCATTACTGCATTACGAGTCATATGGAGATGTGTGCATTTTTTTATGTTCACAAGTGTGTTATTCTTGGAGAAATATAATTTGGGGGAAAAAAGTCATGTTAGAGAGATAATCTTTGAGACAAATTTTTGTACACATTAGTCATATCCTGGAGTTAATTCTGTGAAATGTGTCAGTTAGACCTTTTTTCTTGAGAATCATGAGTTTCCAAACTTATGTGTCTTACTAGACATTTTTGTGCTGTTGTTTGAGCATGCGTCCGCAGGTGATTTTTCTGCTGACAGGCGATGTGATGAGCCGTGTGCTGAGCGCTGTGCTGATTCTTTTCCTCTTATGGTGACAGATCAGAATTTTTGCAATATCTGGAAATGTTAGCTATAGCATTTCACGAAGCGCATGTGTGAGAGTTTGCTTTTCTGGCAAATTCCATAACTTTTACATGGAGCATTTCTTGGAAAACGCGGGAGTTATGCATATTATACATGTATTATGTATTTTGTGATTGGGGAAATCTACTTGTGATTATTTTTTTTTATTATTTTTCTTCCTTTTCCTAATAGATATATGATTTGGGGATTGGCTTAAGTAGCATTTCTTTTTTGGACGGGAGATTTGATTTTACCGGGAGGTGTAATTTTTCGAGGGTTGTTACTTACGAAATGGGAGTTTAAACATTAAGTCTCATTGTGATTAATTATTGAGCAGTAAAGGGGGTTTTTGCTGTTAAAAGTTGGAGATTTTTGCTGATTTTGTGGGTTGTTCAAATGTCGGAGTTTTGAGATAAAAATTTTTGGGTCTGGGTTACGTGATTCTTTTCTTTCTTGGCTTGTTACGAATTTTTTCTTTTTTTTTTTCTCTTGTGAGCACATTCGAGTTCGAAATGTGAGTGCAGAATTCCGTGGAGTTGCTGTGATTTCTGAGTTGTGTGTGTGCTGATGTGCGAGTTTGGAGAATTGAGTTGGAGAACCTGATGTTTTTTTCTTGGAGAGTTGTGATAATGACTTATCATTTTGGTAGTCATATAAAGGGAGTTAATTGGGAGACGTTCAGTAGTATTTCTGACCTTTTTTGAGATCGTTGTTTGATAGAGGTAGTATGTTTGGGTTAATTTTTTCTTAGATTGAACCAAAGACTTGACTGACATACTAACGCCCAAAAAACCAAAAGTCGTTCCCGACTACCAGCAAGACGTTACCAGCCGTGAAGAGGGAGGTTGCTGCCAGTGTGGTTCCCAGGGTGATTACAAGTATTTCCATGATGGGTGATCGAGAGAATTCTACAGCGTGTTTTTGGGGATCTACAAGAAGCCGTGAGAGTCTTCTACGATGAGGGAGGCATTCCGTCTTCCTACAGTTGCTACGCATGCTGCTATAGCCTGTTGCTGTCTGTTCAGCTACTTGCAGACAAGCGAAGAGGGATATTCAAGAATCCTAATGCAGAAAAATATGAGAGAAAATGCGTTTTTGTGTTATTGGGAGATTAAAGCGTGATAAGACTTTATTTTATAATGCCAGAGACGTGCAGTTTTACTTGTTTTGTTTTAAGCCGGCCAATG
Source organism: Macrobrachium nipponense (assembly GCF_015104395.2). Lineage (NCBI taxonomy): Eukaryota > Metazoa > Arthropoda > Malacostraca > Decapoda > Palaemonidae > Macrobrachium > Macrobrachium nipponense. The sequence continues at coordinate 6,430,464 of NC_087201.1, forward strand.
TTTTATATTGTATAGGCAATTTTGCTAGGCGGGAGCTAGCATATAGGTGCGAGGCCGAGCAATCTGTAAGACATAGGGTTTTTGGATTAATTATGTATTGTTCGTGCATTCTCTGTAACCTGTGGATGTGGAGGACAGGGCAGAGTAACGACCTGAGAGTAGCTGATGAATGAGTTTCTAGGGGATGGCGTGAGATAAAAATGCTTATTTGTCGAGTCAATGTACGACAGTTTATGAACTCTTCCCAAAGTGCCTTTGTGAAACTAGATGCAGCTAGAACCGCGAGGCGCTAGCGAACTGTGTGTCGTATGTGCGTGTGCGCCTTTCTATTCATAATGCCAAGTTTATGGGAAGACTTTGCACAGACATTCGGGGAGGAAGGCGAAGCCATGATGGCATGCCAAGATGCCAAAGTTTTTGGTTTTATTTACAGTGAGTGATTATTCCGGTTGGGAGGGAAATGGGGTTAAGTGTTACCTTTGTACTTTAGCCAAAGGGGTGGCTTGGTTTGAATATCTTGTAAGATGTTCCATTTTATTAAACTTTGTCTTTAAACTTGTGTGTGTACTTACCAGAATGTGTTCTGTATCCTTTGGCAGACGGTTCTGGATTTCGGTGGGGTACAGATTTTGTTTCCCAGGGAAAGGTGTGACCTTTTTTGTGACTTGACAATGAGTGTTTTAAGTTAGTCTGTAAGACTGGATTACTTAGTTAATTGATTTAGTTTTGTAAATAAAACGTTATGTTATGATGCAACTCTCTCATTTTCATTACCTTGTGTTAGAATGGAGAAAGAGGTGGAGAGAGAGAGAGAGAGAGATGGAGAGAGAGAGAGAGGTATTGCCGGGAGAGAGAGAGAGCCTGTCTGTGTATGGTGTGGGGGTCTGCCTTCCGTTTCGTGTCCACGCTTACCGTATGAAATACATGGAGGTTTCTCCATGTAATATATATATATATATATATATATATATATATATATATATATATATATATATATATATATGTATATATATATATATATATATATATATATATATATATATATATATATATATATATATATATATATGTACTATTATATATATCATATATATATATATATATATATATATATATTATATATATGTATGTATATATGCACGTGTGTGTGTGTGTGTGAAAGTGATTTACTCAAGAATTGTATGATCTAAATGTGGAAAGGGACTTTCTGAAGTACAATGTAATGAAAGACTATAGAAACCCTGACTGTACTCATTATACGCTGTTGCGTTGGGCACTTGCATCTTACGTGTTTAGTTAGCAATTTTGTCACGTAATAGAAATGAAGGCCCTAATGTTTAGCTACTTTTTATATGTTACGGATTACAATCATCTTTTAATTCGCAGTAATGTTTTTTATTTGATAAGACTTCTATACAGTAGAAGTCAAAGTAATCCCGAGAACGCTAATTTTAGTTTATTTGCATGAGGTACTAACTACCTCCTAGTGGCCCAAGGTCGACCCTACAAATGGGTAATAAAAAGAGGAGCTGGCATCACCGTCTCTGTTTACGAAATGTGAGTAGAAAATGTAGAAAAAGAAGTGAGGAGGGATTCACGAATGATGACAGAAGACCAGCCACCACCCACTGGGCAGATGAGCGGCGTTCTGTTACCTCTTTGATGGTTCCTCGAAAATATTGAAAATGTTTTATGAAGAAGACGTTTGAATAATGCCTACTACAAATAAATCAGTAACAAAAATGGAGGCGGTTCCCAACCCACGATACGTAACGCTTAACAATGAGAAACATTTCTAATCCAAAGAAATTACCTCGGGAACTTTCTCCCTAGATAATAAGACTAGACGGAGTCAAAATAAAGATGGGAAGAGGAGGAAATGAAAGGAATAATTAGCGAAGAGAAGCGAAAGGGAGAATGGTTTTTGAGATATACCTGAATTTTCTCACCACATTCGACTAATTAATTGAAAATGCCCCGATTCATGAATCTTTGCCAACTTCCTTTTGCTGCTAAAAACTCATTGTATTTTAATTATTGGATATAGGAAAAACAAATTAGGCAAAAAATTAGTTTTCGGGACTATTGTGCTTTTGTAAAAAAAAAAAAAATAAAAAAATAAATAAATACAAACTGGATTGTTTCCGTATTAAATATTTTCAAAAGCCTCTTTTTCACTGCATATAGGAAATTCACGAACAAGTTACTTGTAATAACGAAACTAACACACAAACAAATATATATAGTATGTATATATATATATATATATATATATATATATATATATATATATATATATATATATATATATATATATATATATATTAGGTGACCAACACTGTGCTACCTGAAAAAACTCTGAATGGCTACCGATAAACTTTCTCTCTTTCTCTCTCTCCACCCTACTCTCTCCCTCTTACTCCCCCTCGCACTCTCTCTCTCTCTCTCTCTCTCTCTCTCTCTCTCTCTCTCTCATTTCTCTGATCTTTTAAGATGCTGCTTCAATTACATTGCCTCGCATTTTTACATTTTATAGTTCACCCCTTCTCCCACCCCCATTCCTATTGGGGCTGAAATTGAACCTAAAGGGGATCATCAGTGTCACTGTACATCTGAGCGACTTTGAAAAACTATAGATTCGATGCTAATATCTGTTGCTTGCAGTTATTTTACTTGTCACCTCCCTTCCCAACCACACCCCGCTTTGGTGCCAGTGATGTCTTACCTCCACAGTGTTCGTGTCCAGATAGTAAGTCATATGTATACCAACTTTAGTTGAACTTGCTCAAAGCATTTCAAAGTTTTGGTGGAACATACATAAATTCACAACGAACACATAATGCATTTATATATATATATATATATATATATATATATATATATATATATATATATATATATATATATATAGTATATAGATAGATAGATAGATAGATAGATAGATAGATAGATAGATAGATAGATAGTCAAGGCCGAAGGCGAAGAAGTGGGTGAAAATCTTAGTACTTAAATTATATGAACATAAGCTATACAATGGCATTTTCAGCAAAGTATATTAAATAAATACCAAATAAGAACATTTTAAATTATTACTGATGATTTCTGATTGATTTTGTGGAGAATTCCTCTCCATGTAAACTACATGAGGAATGTGTAGTTCACTAAAATGATAAAAGTAGTTTTTTTATTTTTTTTCATCTTTTATTTTAAAATATCTAATGTACACAATACATTATTTTATTGCATACTTTGTTGGGAATAATATTAATTTTTTTTTCAATATGTACAGCTCTTAATAACGTCAACAGAACAGTTTTTTATATATTGTGCAAACATTCAGTGATCACATTTTACAGCATTAGTCTTCAATTAAGTCACATACTATAACTAATACCCTTCTTGAATAGAATTTGAACTAACAGACCGTAAGTGTTAACGGAACAGCATCGTACAAAATTGAGGCAGCCTTTTCTAAAAAAAAAAAAAAAAACATATTCCATGTTTTTCCTTGAGGAAACCTTACAAAAGTTCCTTTATGTATTACGCAAAACCCACCAATCATATTATTAAATTTTACTCCTAAGATACATTATCAAATCAGACAACGGCATCTTTTTCACTTTACCCCAACCCACATTGCATACAAGTAACCTATCTATAAATAAAACTAACGCACTATTATCATCTCGTTTCGATCTACAGTGGAAATTAAACATCAAAATCTTTATAAAGTTATCCGGGTGCATACAAAAAATCTCAACAATTTTGTTGTGTTTTGTTTGAAAACACAACAAATTGGCGTTAATAAGGTAAGTATCTGAGGGAGAAGAGATTTGGGTGGTGGGGTGGGTGGGGTTGGGGCGGGAGTGGGAAGAGAGATAAATTGACAGAGGAGAGACATAAAATGTAATCAGGAAAGTACAAAGAAAATGCAGGATTATTTTTTCGCCTGGAGAAATAATTACCAGGAGATTAAACAGAAGGTGAAATAAAAGTGGTGGCTGAACACGCCTTTCCAACAGTGGCTTCGAGCTTTGAAAGAAAGAGGGTTTTTGACAATGGGTTCAAATAAAGAGGGTGAAGTGAGGCACAAGATAACCAGGGATCAGAATTCGGAGTAGACGAAATTTAATGAGTAGAAAAATGCGGGTGGGAGGCAAAAAAAAAAAAAAAAAAAAATGAGGTGAGGGAAAAAAAACAAAAAAATAGGGAAGCCACAAAAAAAAAAAAAAAAAAAAAAAAAAAAAAAAAAAAACAAAAAAAATATAAAAAAAAAAAAAAAAGCTTATTCTGGAATCAATGTCGTAGTCATTCGTCGATGGACAGCATGAATCGTGAGTAACAATCTGTCTCCCTCAAGCGTCGTTTATGAAGGCAATGAATCTCTCTCTCTCTCTCTCTCTCTCTCTCTCTCCTCTCTCTCTCTCTTCTTCTCTCTCTTTTAATTAACAGATTGAGAATCATGGTAACAGGTCATAGGCACGAACTTCTGCATAATGGCAAATTTAATTAGCGTATATAATCCACTACAACTAAAATTAATCGAAAAATAGTTTTCATTGTTGTTAAATACTTCATCAAGTACCCTATTTTCCACACCCACATCGCCAACCCCCTCCACTAATCCCCCCCAACTCCCCATGCACATGCACGTTTGCTCCATCTATTGGTTTGAGTGAAGTAGCCATACAACTCTCCCCCTATAAGTAGTCCTTGCCAAGGACCCTGAACGACAGGTTACAGGTTGGGCGGGTAAAGCCATTATTTTCGAGGGTTGAAATATTAGTCAACATGGAAATATGATCTGCTATTAAGTGCAAGAAACTTTCAATTTTGTAAAGATTATGATCTACATAACTAATAATATTTATTCATTACTCTAAGTACATCGAAACTGGAGTCACTATCGAGTAGTTACACCTTGAACGTAAATTCAGCGCCCATTCCTCCCCCGTCTTGAAAATGCAGTTGCCCAAATTAAATGACATTGCAAGTGCTGCCAACTATCGGAGCCTTCAAGAAACATTTCCAGCCGGCTATATTTAGCTCGCTTCGCTGATTGGCCATCTTCTTTGCCGTTAACGTACTCACTGCTTAGTGTCGCTAAACTATCAAATGGCGGTTGATAAGAAAAACAGTACAAATGTATCGTCCTTTCCCGTTTATATGAACACGTTTTATATGAAACCATAAATTCTTCAATGTTTACCAACAAGGCAAAGTATGTTCACCCACCTACATCAATGATTATGAATAAACTACCTGACCTTCATCAAAATTGAGTAGACGATTATTAATTTTATTTATTTATTTGCCCATAGGCTCACACATGTTTAATTGAAAAACGAAGAGCTTGAAAATCAGAAATCTCATTTTTCTTGCAAGAACGAACAAGAAAAAGTCAAAAATCTTTATTTTGTGCTGAGATCAAATAGGGAGGGGACCAGATTGCGAAAACTAAAGGAAAAATAGTAAAGTACTTTCGATATAAATATAGACAAATAATAGTGGGAGTACACTTACACACAATATATATATATATAATATATATATATATATATATATATATATATATATATATATAGTATATAGTATATATATATAAAACCGTGACATGTCAAAGAAACACCTTATATATATATATATATATATATAATAGTATATATATATATATATATATATATATATATATATATATATATATAGAGAGAGAGAGAGAGAGAGAGAGAGAGAGAGAGAGAGAGAAGGAGAGCCCAATTCCAAGTGAGAAATGAGAAATGGGTCGTTATCGTTCTATAATCAACTTATGTAGTACGCAATTTAGCTCTGCATGGATGACTGAGTTCAAAATGGAATTCCATGTGGAGTTACAATAAGTGTCAGAGAAAGAGGAGTTGATAAGTCGAGGTACTACTAATTTAGCAACTTTTCACCCGACACAAGCAACAGTTTTGGAGAGTGTTATCAAGCACTTCCGGGGAAAACTAGTTTGTAACGAATTAGAGATTGTGGAAATTTTAATCCTGATGCCTAGACTTATCAAAATCATTAAAATGTCAGTTTTCAACTCATTCGTGGTTACATTAATTAATAGGCTTTAGCATTTAAATAATTAACGTAGAATTTGTTCGGAAAAAAGTTAACCAAAGCAAATGTTTTTGGTTTTTAAATTGGGGAACATGACCCCCGATTGTTTTAAATTCATATAATTGCTAATTAAAAACAAGATAAAAACAAATCTACAAGGGAGTGGACTACTGATACAGGCGAATGCAGGAGTAACCTTTTCTCCTTTTAGTCAACTGCTTTTATCTGACTTTTTTTTCTTTTTTCTTTTTGGAATTAAAATGAGTTGGCATTTAAAAGAATTTAGCTTCTGCTTTTATGTGAAAATCTTATTATTATTATTATTATTATTATTATTATTATTATTATTATTATTATTATTATTACATTATTATACCGTTAACACTTGTCACACAAAAACAAAATCAACAAGGACTAAACCCACCTACCCTAACATGTTTCCGCCGTACAAAAAAAATATATATATATTTCCACCGTACAAAATATGTATATATATATATATATATATATATATATATATATATATATATATATATATATATATATATATATATATATATATATAATATATATATAAAATATTCAGGAGTCCCAGACAGCAGTCTAAGAGCATGCTTTATTTATTTGAGAAACGTTTCATGTTGCTTTATTTATCAAGCACCTCTCTCCAGCTTAAACTCATAATGTTTCTTCTTTGTTTCCTCTCTCTCTGGCCTAAGTGTTGTCTGGGCATGTATGAACTGTTGTGGTCACTTGGCTCTTTTCCTTTCCTTGATAGGTAGCCTTTCTCGCTCATATTTTGTTTTTATTTTAAAGTTTTAAATGAATTTTAGCTGAATTTTTATTGGTAATAATGTGTACTTTTAACTTGTAATTTATCGAGTAAAATTTTAATTATTGCAGAACTGATGATGTGTTGAAGCAACATGAAACTTTCTCAAATAAATAAAGCATGCTTCTTAGACTGCTGTCTTCCTGGGACTCCTGAATATTTTATCAACGATTTCCCTGATGTATATATATATACATATATATATATATCTATATATATAATATATATATATATATATATATATTATATAAACCAATGATTTAGATTTTTTTTTTTTTTTTGGGGGGGGGGCAATTTATTTTCCCGTCGTATTCATTAATCGAT
>NC_087201.1:6438206-6443206 GCF_015104395.2 Macrobrachium nipponense
TTGAAACGTCCAGCAATCTACCATAAATAGTCTTATGCAAATCTACGCATAATTAGGTAACTAGATAACACATTGAAAATTACATTCCATTCCTCCATTTCAGGTAGCAAATTTGGGGCCGTCGCCACTTTGTCTTGGGTGGGGGCCCATTTACTGTATATATCAATTAGGTAAGTTGCATACCGCTATATATTCTTGTTCTCTATAGAATTTGTGATATTCTGGTAGATTTTCATGCATAAATACCATATCTTATAGTAGTTACAGCCATTTTATAAGAAATTTTTCATGGTGAAAATAGCAGGTAAAAAGTGAACTTTAGATTTGCCCCTGATATAACAGCTAATATCATCTTTGTCCAAATATTTTTACATAATTACTTTTTAGGATAATATGACTTTATTCTGTATAAAAACTCAGCCACTTCCTAATTCATTTAGGTACAAAAAAAAAATTCGTGAAAATTTGCCAGTTTTTGGAGGCAAAAAAAATTTACCTTTTTTTCTCTTTTCAGATTTGACCTCTATGGGTCCTCCACAAATTTTCTGGCTGTGGAGACTTGTAAATTGTAGTTTTAGGAAGGATTCCCTCAATTTATTTTCTTTATATAGGTTATTTGTATTTTTTATAAATATTTTTGTAAATTATTTTTTTTGTTTTTTTTTATATACTTATTTTTTTAAATATTAGTAATAAATCATCAAATTTGTAGATGGGTATTATTTATCTCTTCAGTAGTATAGTATTATCTTTAAACTAATTTTAGAAACTATAATGTACAGCAAAAATGAAGTTACTGATTTTTGGCAAAATTTTCTAGACGCTCGGGTCGAGGTTGACCCACATTACATTTAACGGGGTAGCGAAATAGCGATGCCTGTCCAGGGTTAAAGGTTATTGCCGCGTATTTTTCGTTGGAGGAGAACCGAAGCTCAGGGAATAATCCTCAATCGAAACTTTCTTACCATCCTGTAAACCTGTCTCTCTCTCTCTCTCTCTCTCTCTCTCTCTCTCTCTCTCTCTCTCTCTCTTAGAATTAACGCCCACACATTCCCACATCTACGTCACACGGTAAATATCATCACATCAAAGTCTTCTGCAACTGTGGCCATGTAGTTCTTCTGTTTGCTTGTTAACAATCAATTCAAGGTTAAGCTAAGACAGTTTACGAGTCGCTGAGGAACAGATAGAAGGAATAGTATCTACGTAGGACATTCTGATTGTTTACAGATCTGGTATTTCTCAAGCTTCCCAGAACCAGAAATATCCTAAGAGATATATTTCTTCGAGAATTTGCTGTAACCGTCGACTCTGCTGAGAAATTCTCGCATATTTGTCGGTCTCTTTGTGATAATGTTTGTTTTATTTTATGTTATTTTGATGTCCTTATCCTTCAGTAAATGTTTCTTTTGATATTCATGAAACCACTATGACCATATGATAGAATTAGATTCACTATAGTAATGTTTATAGTTCATACATACAGGGCATATGCCGACAGTCTTTACGCATTATTATATATATATGTATATATATATATATATATATAATATATATATATATATATATATATATAGTATATATATATATATATATATATATCCTCTATCTCTTTTATATATATAGAGATGCAATATATATATATATATATATATATATATATATATATATATATATATATATATATATATATATATATCATTGTTGAATAGTGGGTGAATCCAGTATGCTGAAAACCATTGCAACATTAACGGCTTGATACGCCTTTACATTTGCGCCAACAGCAAAGCGTGAACATTCCCATAGGCACACTGTATCATTCACCTCTGTCATGCACCTATTCTCGTACTCGTAGGATATTAGGTCTCTTTCTTTGCAGTATATTTTCCATCCTTTCTTTCTGAAGTAGAGACCGTTTCCACGGACTTGACGTCTTCCAGTCTTACCACCACACGAAAAATGAAAAATAAATAAAAAAACATCTTCTTTAGCTCCAGAGAGAGAGAGAGAGAGAGAGAGAGAGAGAGAGAGAGAAAGGAAGACAGTCTTTGTATATTCTATTCTTTCATCGAATGAAAAATAACCGATGATGTGCGATTGCTTTGTCCGCATGATGATTAAGACGCGCAATTTCATTAATAAATCACGAAAATAGTCAGGACAAATAGGTATTCAACCAATATTTCCGTAATTGTTTTCCATCATGACCTCCAATAGCCACATGAAGGCCCTTCATATTTTTTTTATGAATTTCAATATCATTCCCGAAAACTGACTCAACTCATCAGCTGGGAATAGCGGAGCATCATTTGTTATTGAGAGTCTATAGATAAACTCTCCTATCTCGGCCGGATGGGAAAAGGGTTAAACGACAGATGTGGGATAATGAAACCGGGAAGGTTAAAAAAAATTAATACATTCGCTTCGTGCGCTTTTACTATTCAGGCGAGAGTGGTGAGTGAATGAGTGAGTAGGGAACTCCCTACCGATATTTGGCCCGATGAAGAGTCATCACAGTATTGGCAGTTCATTTCATACTAGTACTCGATCAGACTCTCACACCTGCGTGACTCTGGATGAAATGTAGAGAAATCAACATTACATTTCTATTTGCGAGCAAGAGCCACACACACACACACACACACACACACACACATATATATATATATATATATATATATATATATATATATATAATATATGCATACATATCAATCATCCACGTATATGAGCAAATTTACAGTGTCCTTCATGGCTAAATGTCACAGATTTGTTTGAAGACAAAATTCATCGTAAAAAGTATCATAATATTCCCCATAGATAAGTTTCATTGTTAGTGTCCATCAAGGTTGATTATCACAGATGTGTTTAGAGACAAAGTTCATCGTAAAATGCGTCATTATATTCCCCATAGATAAGATATTTTTAACGAGACAGTCTGACCAGGTATTCCTGCTTCATTGTAAGTCATAAGCACCCGATTATATGTTAATTCCTTGCAAAAGAACGTAGGTGAATAATTTGTTAAACCCACAGAGAGAATCAAGACCTAAATAATATGCTGACTTTCACCAATATGTCCGCTGATATTGTTGGAACAAATGTTGTAGAACGTGTTTAAAAATGGGAATTTAAAATATTAGGATCGTAGAGAGTCACATCTACCTGGAAATGAATTTTTGGTTATCCCTTCGGTAATCGCAAAGTTTTTTTTTTTTTTTTTTTTTTTTTTTTTGCCTGGGAAAAACGTCGTTAACAATTATTGGCATCATGCAAACGAGCGAGATCATGATTCCGACATTAAAGAATCCCTATGATTGCCCTTCTATCTTTTTTATTTTTACTTTTTTTTTTTTAGATTAATATTTAATTATGCGCCATGAAAACGGCGCGGTGATAATATCTGCTCTTCTCATTACAACTGTTGTTTCAGTATGATAATTGCTGTTCGCTTCACAACAACAACACTGTGGGTTAGTTGCAGTTAATCGCCCACTTTTCATTTCAGAGTGTATTCATACTCCCACACATACACATACAGCGTGTAAGGTTATTCATGATTCTGTGAGGGGGAAGGGGTGGTCAGAAAAAGAGAAAAAGGTCTCTTGCAAGCTCAGATTGAAGGTAAGGTAAGTATATCTTAGTTTTGACGTGGCTAGGAACCAATTGGTCACTTAGCAACGGGACCTACAGCTTATTGTGGGAGCCGAACCGCATCGAGAAATTCATTTCTATCACCAGAAATAAATTCCTCTGTTGTCAGAGCTGGGAATCGAACCGGACCTGAGATCGGTAGTCGAGCACGTAACCAACTCGCCGAAAGAGGAACTTAAAATTGAAGGTAAGGAGGGCAGTGCAAATATTGCATGTTTCTTAATTAAAGTTGTTGAAAACACTATTATAAGACAATGACCTGCAATGATAATAAACAAAATTCCGTTGTGCTAGATCGTTTATAATTAAATGAAAATAAGCAGAGCAAGATTTATTATTGAGTAGCCACATTTTGCAGATTAACATATCGACCCTGAACGAAAATAGAATATAAGCAACAGATGTTGGAGGATGAAAAGCTGGAGGAATGATCTTAGATTTTCAACTATGCATAGTTGTTATCGGAAAGAACCAAAATGAGTTATCTGAGGAACCTTCTCGATAAAAATGAAATAGAGATAAAAAACAATATATATATATATTATATATATAGATATATATATAGGTATATATATATATATATATATATATATATATATATATAGTATAGATACATATAACATATATATATATATATATATATATATATATTATACTATATATATATATATATATATATATATATATATATATATATATATATATATAGATATATAGGAGTACACTAAACTGTGTTGCATCTTACCGGTCGATCATATTCCATTAAACAACTATAAGATATATCTTGATTTAACCAGACCACTAAGCTGATTAACAGCTCTCCTAGGGCTGGCCCGAAGGATTAAATTTTCTTTTTTTCACGCCGCTAAGAACTAATTGGTTACTTAGCAACGGGACCTACAACTTATTGTGGGATCCGAACCGCATTATCTTATTATAATGGGCAGAATGTCTGCCCGTCCCTCTGTCATTCAATCACGACCAAACGGCTGGTCCGATGGGCATGCAACTTCGCAAGTTTATAGTGGGGACCCCTAAGATGGTTTATAATGGGGCTTCATCCTACCCCCAACCCCGCTCCGAACGGGGTAGGGGTGAGAAGGGATTCCTTGAAACGGATCTGGTTCTACCAGTGAAACGAGGCTGGTTGCGCCCGTAGATTTATTTACTTTACGAATTTTAATACATAATTTATGTATACATATGTTTGCTAGTATCAAGAAATGAATTTCTAATCACCAGAAATCAATTCCTTTGACTCCGCACTGGTATCAGCCGGGAGCGAGCGACCTCTGGCTACCAGATTGGTAGTTGTTGAGTACGCAAACCTGCGGAATTTATTTCGT
>NC_087201.1:6445706-6468206 GCF_015104395.2 Macrobrachium nipponense
CATACAGTAAGTTGTGTTAAGAAAAAATCTTCTTCCGTCGTCATTGTCAGTCAGTATAAACCCATTTCCAGCCACTCTGGAACAAACTATACAAAAACAATAACATCAATATCAAATGTCAGACACCTCAGGTTTTGTTATGCAAATTGAATGGCGACACTTGGGTCTTATGCAATAATCCCTTATATTGCAGAGCCCATTCCTCCCCATCCTTAATCCCGGTTTGCATTGTTGCTGTGTCTCCTCTTTGCAACGCGATCTGCAGTTCGTTCTGATTTTCTGTCGCATGCAGGGTGTCGCATGCAGGGTGTTGCAATGCCGGGTAACTATTTTTGCATTGTTATCTTCGGCTATTAATTTTCGCTTACTCGGGGAATAAGTCTACAAACTACTTTGCTTGATAATGTTCTTGTTCTTTTTCTTGTTGTTCTTGCTGTTGTTGTTCTTGCTGTTGTTGTTCTTTTTGGGGGAAGGGAAGTTCTATGGAAGAGCCTAAAAATGTCTGAGCAAGGTGTTTCGCGTTAAGTTAAAGATGCAGAAATTTTAGGATAGGATACTTATCATTCATTTATTACAAGGAAAATGTAAAACATAGATAATATGTATGTTAAAAAGTGCAGAACAATTACTTCTGATATAATATAGAGTATTTATTTAAATTTTCGTTGGTGAAAACCGGCTCTATTTGAAGTAGGCTTTAGCATGAGACACTAGTAAGCTGGAGGTCGGACCACGCCTTGTGAATGTTAAATTTGGCTGTTATTTTTTTGATATAATCTTTTCTACGCTATTTTTTTTTTTATCTGATTTGAATCCCATGTCTCGAAAAACTCACAGTTTCACTAAGATTGCAGCAAGGTTCCATCATGATCAGACTAACATGGTTAAATACAACTGACTGAGGCTTTATTATGCTAAGAAAGAAGAACTTGACCTTTTATATTACTTTACTTCTTCTTCTTCTTCTTCTTCTTCTTCTTCTTCTTCTTCGTCTTCTTCTTCTTCTGCCCAGTTTTAAGCCATTTTTATATGGGTTCACCGTTATGAATGAGTCGTCTCCATCGATTTCTGACCTGTGCATCGTTCTCGTTATTTTCCATACTATATCTTCGCCTACACAATAGCGTCATCTCTTTCTTGGTCTTCCCTTCTTCCATCTACCCCGCACTTCCATTTCCATCGTATGTCTTCCAACATGATGTTCCTCTCTTCGTAACAGGTGTCCATCCCATCGAAGCCTTCCCTCCTGTATTTTCTTTGATATTTCAACTACCTTTGTCGATCCTCTTATTTACTCATTTCTAATCCTATCTTCCCCTGTTACTCCCGACATCCATCTCAACATTCTCATTTCTACTACATCCATCTTCTTCGCCTCTGTTTTCCTCATACTTGCTGTTTCTGTTCCATATAACATTGCTGGTCTGACCACCGTCCTATGAAACTTTCCCTTCAATTTCAGAGGAATTTCTTGTCACAGAGGACCTCTGATGCAGACCTCCAGTTATTCTATCCTGGCTGAATTCGGTGTCTCACCTCTTAATACTGAATACGTGACTGAGTTTTAGAATCTGTGTCGTAGATAAAGGTTATGAGGATTCATGCTTCTAAATCTAATGAAGAGGAATACTCAACAAGACGTGATCCGACTCCAGCTTACTCGGGGCACGGGTTAAATTCTACGGTCAAAGAGTTTGATGTTTCACCAACGAAAATTGAAATAAATACGCTATATTTTATTAGAAATCATTTTTCTTAACCGTTTAACATGTACATGATTTATTTCTTACATATTCATTCTAATAAATAAACTATAAATATCCTATCCTGAAATTCCTGTATCTTTAATTCAAAATGAAACACCTTTTTCAGACATATTAAGACTTTCCTATCCGCCAACAAGAACAAAAACAGCAGCAACAACTAAAAACATAGTTTGTAATCTTACTCCCTGAATAAGCGAAAAACATTAATTCTCTACATAATGAGAGGTAAGCAATATATTTTAGCACCTATAAGAGCAAAATAAAATTCAAAACTCCGGTGGTATGAAGTTTAGGGCCATACCAGAAGAAATATCATTAATAGGCTACTAGGTCATGCAACGGTCGAACTGTTCATAAAGTTATCAGTGAAGACCTAAGCAACTTCGGAATCCGCAGGTTAAAAGGTACAAAGGGTGGTTCATTTGACTATACTTTTGAACAATGAGAATTTATTTTTATTAATTCATATGCCATGTTTAACGGCAGGCATCAACGTTCCCCAATATTACACGTTGTATTACGCTCTATCGAACCGATCAAAGGAGACTGGCGCATGAAATTGATTCTTGATAATCATTAGCAAATTGGACGTAGTATTTCCTGGGAAACTGGATCACTTTTAGTTATAGACCCAATATCCAATGTTATGCAGTTTCATCGAGAGGCAAATCGTTTCTAATGAAGCCTGCCACCGGAGACCCAGCAAACGATCGGGAATAAACGCGACAAAGACTTCGTGACAAAGGCTTCGTTTGGTCGACGGAAATCTCGTTTACGGGACAATCACCGTGTGACAAATAAGCCATGGTCAGTGACCTTTTTGAGCATAAATTAACATTATGGGTTTGGATACGTTGATTACAACGGCTTATCTCGTTTGATTTGTTTATTTTTTAAATTCCTCTTTCCAATAGAGTCAGTGTCAATATGAAATCTGCATAATGATGTTCTAACGCATTAGTATACAATATAATTTTGGCGAGTATGCTTATGAAGATACCTGACCAACATACGAATGATCTCATTCTTTCAAGCGTTTCCCTGGTTATTCCGGTCTTTCTTTCATATATATTTAGTGCTTCATAAATGATGACACATATAACTGCAAGTGTTTTTATATCGGAGAATCTGGGAAGGGACTGGACACCAGAATTAAACAACATAGATATAGTGTGAGAACAGGACAAATGTCGAATGCTTTGTTTTTACACATTAATCATTTTAATCACGTGATTCATTGGGAGGGGGCAAAAGTTGTTTTATATTGTAATAATATAACTTGTAGGAATATTACTGAATCTGCTTTTATTAAATATCACAGTGACTTAATGAATGTAAGCCATACAAACTGGACCCATTTGTTGTTAACGAGATTTGTAGGGTTGTTTCTTTTTAATCACCTGTTGAGCTACTCTATACCTGCTGTACTGGTTTTAACCGGACTTTCAATACTTGTTTTTAAATTTTTTCAGTTTTTATGTTTACTTTATTAGATGTTCTCTCTGTTTTTAGCATTGTACCTCGAAAATGTGTTGAAATAACACGAAAGCGCTCGGTACTCCTTCTTTTATTTTTCCTGTGGCCTTGGCTAAATATATATATATATATATATATATATATATATATATATATATATATATATTATATATATATATATATGTGTGTGTGTATGTGTATGATATATATATATATATATATATATATATATATATATATATATATATATATATATATATATATATATGGCAAACGAAGAGTTCTGCCCATCGCAGGATTTTCTGTCACTCGCTATGCTGGCCTTTGCAGTTTGTTATTTGCATAACCGTTAGTTCCTTTACTTATCTTATATGATTGATTACTTTTATATTAAGATATAGGAGCAAGGAATTTGTCTCTTCCAATGAAGAACAAATGAATAAAGCTTTAGGAAAATATGGTAGAGCCACCTGTAACACACACATACACAGAAAATTTTACATTCAGTCTTGTAATTTCTTCCCCAGTTATGATTGTGCGGTGGCCGAAGCATTTTGGGTAAAAGAAAATACAAAGTATGATACCAGAGGTTGGAACTAGTGTTTTACATTCTGTGCTGAATGAACATGCTCAAATCACCACACATTTCCGAAAATGAATACATATTGGTGAATGTTGCGTAAATTCCTTATTTGTGGTCTTCGCTCACTGTCGTAGATGAACGTTAAACGTGAGAAAGGGCAAATTGCTCTCAATTCATCTAATCTCCTTAGGCACCAAGAACCCTATCTTCAGCTGACATCAGACTATGTACAAGTACTCCGGAGACGGTCTTTTCGTTAGCTCATTAAGTGAGCCGCCGTCCCCCTTATTAATAACACATCAGGGGTCCCTTTAAAGGTCAACAGACGCAAGTTTTACATTTCTAGAAACAACAAGTGACTGACTAGAGAAAAAAAAGGGTTACCGCTGTTCCGTGACACGTGGCTAGTAAAGCTTTGCTGAGGATGAAACCATTAACTTTTTATTATTTTGAGGAACGGCTATAAATAGAAGCAGTGCTTATGGAAAGCATAACTTTTTTTTTTTTAAAGACATTAAAATATAGTTCAGGACAAATGTAGAATTATCTAGGAATTACCGTAATTGTAGGTCTGTGACGTCTTATCCCCGTGTTTCTCGGTCGAGTACCAAAGCAACAAAAGTTGTGTTTTTAATTGCAATTTATAGACATGGGCGCTGTTGTCACCACAGCAGATGGCAAGCGCTGGCTGATCTGGGACCGAGCTTCCTCGTCGTTAATCATGCTTAAGTGATTTTGCACGCTTATCCCTAGTTCATGGTGAAATAAAATAAAAAGCGAAATGACAATTTAATGAAAAAAACTTATCGCTGCCTCCACTTGCCTACAATTGTAATTTTGTAACCAAATACCTTTCGAATTCTTTTAAAGATTATTCGAGTATGTTGTTCAGGGAGGGAACTTCCTTGTAAATAAGTCCTAATCTTATCAAGGATTACCCCAGGGTACAGACCTCTCGTGAGACTGTTTTCATCTTTAATTCACTTGACACAGCTTTGCAAGTGATGTGTGTTTTTTGCATTACTTCTTTTTATTAATTTTCAGCTTCTGCGATATTTCTACAACACTAAGATTTTTTTTTTAAATAATCATTGTTCATCCGTTCTTATGTAATCAATTGAGAGATTATGAAGTGATAAGTAGTACATGTTATAGCTGTATTAAATTTTGTATTTCTAAATCGCCAATTCCAGTGTAATCAAATTAGTTTAATGCTGTGTATATTCCAAAACCTATCGGAACCACTATCGATTTCGAGGAATTATGATGTTAGTTATTGATGGATTTAGACTAGTTAGTGTCTAAAGAAATATGTCCAGAAGTATTATAGCAGCAGCAAATGTTTTTTCTTATCTTCATTTTTTTAACATATTTGTTCGCCGCATTATCAACCCCATGAGCGGCATTGCCTGAAAGATTGCTTCACAATTTCCTTGTGGACTTTCTATGTGGAAGTGAGAGATATACTTCAATTCCCAACTAAAATTCACACTTTCTCAATAAGAACTGGCTCGTTTTCTCAAATGAATATCAGATCAGGGTAAATATGTATCTAAGTATCTCGATATCGCCCTATGGGAAATAAACTTTAGTCTCCTAAACATACCCATCTTCTACGATAAGAACTGGCTCGTTCTCTCAAAAATCAGAGTAAATATATTTATCCATGTATTCGATATTTTGTACTCGTCATAGCCATATTGCAAATGTACCACACCGATTAGTTCACATATAATATTTTGTATTTCTTGACACATTTTTACTGTGTATTTTCAGAAATGTAAAAATACATAATTGTAGGTAACGCTTCCAAACAGAGCGTAATTTCCCCCAATAAGCCATCTCGTCGACGTCGTGTCAGTAGGAGTTTCCGGTCCGACCGTCGTAGCTTTTGTGTTGTGATCTATTTACATTTGCATTATGTGACCCCTAATTGCACTGACATGGTTCCAGTGGCGAGGAAAAAGAGGAACGGTGCCATTGTTGGGGAAAGGTGCCAGAGAATGCGTGCCGAACGTGGATTACGAGAAGACATACCCGACGGAACAGAAGCTCGTCACGTCAACAAACAACAAGCCCCAGATCTATGTAAGACTGATTTTATTTCAATTATTATTTTCCTGTAGTATATATACGACGTGATTACCTATTTTCATGGTAGATCTAGGTATTAACTCCGCGTTGGGTATTCTTTGGAAATTTACAGTTCCTAAAGTAATTGGGGGCTATAGGAATTTATCATTATTTTTGGGGGTCAACTGTAATTAACCCCAATGGGCTAGTACTAAACAGGGCGAAATACATATGGCGCCCCAATCCCTAGTGGCTGTCGTATTCGCGGGAACGTTCGTTGCAGCCCGTGCGGAGTTATGCTAAAAATTACGTTTTTCATAATAATGATAATGGTATTTTAAGCAATAACTCCGCACCATTTTTACCTTGGACATTAATTTTTCCTACACTTTTAGTGCTTTTGATATAAGAGAAATTGTATGTGCCGACTGAAGTATATTAAGTTCCCTATCTCTATGCAGCATTGGTTGGGGGACTTTAAGGAAATCGGGGTTTGGGTTTGGGGTTCGGGGACAACACTCGTAAACAAACAGGACATGTTTGGTATGGAAGCGTCACTCGTGTACGTAAACCAGCCGGGGAGCCATATGTTCAAGAAAGCAAATGGTTATTGAAGGTGAAATAGAATGTTGGGGATAAATAGAAGGTTCCAGCAAGACAGAGGGTGACAGAAGCCGAGAAGCAAGAAGGGAGCTTAGGTAGATAGTTTCGGGTATGGGCTAATAATAGTCGGCCGACACAAAGTAACTTCATCTCCTTCGAAAACACTAAAAGTAAATGGAAAATTTTTTGCAAAGTAATGACTTGAATATGCTCTTTGTAAAATGACTGTAAATCACAAAAACACTTACCTTAAAAGCATTTGAAATATATCAACTAATCTACATTCACTACAGCATTGACGGGGGCTGGGCTGCTCATACAGGTTTTTCTTTTCTTTTTTTTTAACATGCCATGATTTCGACATAATTAATTACCGTAATAATATAAATTTATTTCACGGTAACTGACTGAACACTTTTCGCAATTAATGGGGAAAGTACTAAGCCGGCTTATGGGATAAGAGGATGGCCGGAAATCGTGAAATACGCAGTTAGCAGAGACTGTAACTACCCAAGCCTACGTTGATGATAAGAATTGTGATTGGTTCAGAGGAGTTATGGAAAATGACGTCATATAAGATCGACAACCTAGTTTTTACTGCAATGAGTTGTCATCTGGCTCCTGACTTGTGTAGAATTGGGTCTTCAGCATTTATTTGCTTCATATCTAAAGCATTTATTTGCTTTAGATATGAAGAAAACTTTGGGGAGAGTGTAGACCGAAGGTAAAACCTTTCCAGGAATACATACCATGTCCTCCTGGCCTTAGTAACCAGACTTTACCATCCTAACCTCATTAGGGCATTTATTACAATTTATAAAAAAAAAAAAAATCGCAATGGTAACATAGCCTACTATTTTTTATACGTAGCATACACATTTTTTAGGTTATGGAGAAAACTATTTTTTTATGAAAAAAACTTGCACTAAGCATATACTATTTCTATAGGTTAAGAAGAAAACTTCTATACATTTTTGTTTTGGAAAAAAAAAAAGCTTTGTACTGAGTATATGCAATTTGTTTTTAGGTTGTGAAGAAACCTTTATAATTAAAAAAAAAAAATTGCACTGAGCATATACTATTTCTTATACGTTATAAAGAAAAATTTATATTTACACTATGTATTAAAATAATTTTTTTTTTCTTGATGAAAAAAACTTCACACACACACACACACACACACACACACAGATATATGTATATATATATATATATATATATATATATATATATATATATATATATATATATATATATATATATATATATATATATATATATATATCTATATATATATATATATATACATAGATTGATATATTCTAACATCAAAATTCTAACCTCAAAGCACAAGAAACAACCTCCCTTTAAAGTCACCAACGTCCCCCTCATCATCGAAGTTTTCCAGTGAATAGTTGTTCCCAACTCTTATCCTAATGTCACAATTTAAATTAATCTAAAGCGAGACAAAACTCATGTTCTGCCAAAATACATGTTTATTCCTAAACTTAACACGAGAAAAAAAAATAAAGAAGAAAAGGACGAACACTGCCCTTAACTTCAACCAAATAAAAAAAATGAAAATTCGGACACTAATCATTTTAAGTGCTCCCAAAAAACAATGTCAAAGTCTGCCATGATCGGAGTCATAGATACATGTAAAAATTCCTTATATGACCTATAGCATATCCATCTGAGAGGAAAATCAAAGGTCACATTTTTAGAAAAAAAATATAGCATGAAGATATAAAGAAATAAAGACACAAGGCATATATGGGAAAACTCATCACCCAACACATCCCAACTTGGTAAAACACAGACAGTGCATAGGGAAAGATATTCAATAATAAAATGTCAAAAAAACGAGTAGAGTATACAATTTCATCAGTGTCCATTCAGGCAAAGACTAGCACCATCCCCCAGGCAAAATGTTTCACCAATTCAAGTTACTGCCAGGATAATCCATCTATTCTTAAGATTCCATCATATGATCCCCCCTAATGACCCCCTTGAGACGCTTTCTCTTGAACGTACTCATTGTTCTAGAACACTGTTTTGCCACTCCCTGTGACATAGGAGTACCGTGACACGATCCAGGTCAATAAGGTTAACACTCGCGGATGGTGAGTTACCCAGATTTCTAAGACACAAATACCGTTTATAAAACAACCTGGTATGCGCTGACAAGTGTTCATCTCGCATCTCACCCTGAGTTTTCTTAAACACATCAACACTGTCGGACATTCGATCGGGTATCATATGACATGGATTACATTGTTCCATGTATTATCTACTAGTTTTTTTTATAGGAGCTGTCAACTTATATTATATGTATGTGTATATATAATATATATATATATATATATATATCTCTATATATATATATATATATATATATATAAATCTGGTAAAAATGTTTGTTACAAAATATTTTCATTTCAACCAACGCTTAGAAGATTAAAGGAAGATCATCAGAAGGAGGGACCTAAACCTAAACATGGCTTACCTGTGGATGGACCTCTTGTATAAATACCCACCTTTTCTGTAACTTTCATATTCATCTACCTGAAGAGGGGAAACAGCAGTCTCTGAAAATATAGTATATTTCTCTCTATATTTTGTGTCTTGGGCTTTCATCTTTTATTAGATATATATATATATACTATATATATATATATATATATATATATATATATATATATATATATATTATATATATATATATATATATATATCCTTCATATGTATAGATATATATATATAGTATATATATATATATATATATATATATATATAATATATATATATATATATATATATATATAAGACAGAAAACGTTTGGCGCAAACAGGCCACAGCATATGAAAGGACAGGGTGACAAGGAGATAGCCGGTCATCAGGTGATAAAATACTTTATTGCCGACGCGTTTCGTAAAAACACATAGTTAAATCATCAAGGCTAAAAGAGAAACAACACAAATTAAAAACACATGAAACATAACTTTGACTTTAAGAGTCTCAACAAATATACAAAAAACACATACATAAAATGAAAGCAAATTTAAAAAGCACCTGCTAGACTAAAAAGTGAAGACATGAGTGATTCGGATGAGAAGGGAGAAGCAGCGAAGAAAGCTGGTTCAAACCCAGATACAACTGTTAACAGAGGAGGTGTGTGAGTTAAACTTGGGCACCAACTGCTTAATAAACAACGACTCTAATATAAGCATCGTAACGATGTTGAATCTTTATTTACAAATGTCCCAGTAGAAGAACCCAGACCGGAGAACGTCTTTTTTCTAAAAACGGAAGTGTTAAAACTATCACCTCTTCGAAAAACCAAAGCATCCAAAAAAGGTAATCGATCATTTTCCTCTCTCTCTAATGTAAACTTGATATTAGGATGTAATTCATTGATGTACGAGAGAAATTGATCAGCATGGAATGCTGATTTGAAAAGAACAAAGGTGTCATCGACAAACCGTTTATACACAAGAGGAAAAAAATAAAAACTAGGGGGGCAATTTTCCAACATGGTCCTCCTCCAGGGAGCAACATGAAAATGTTGGAAAAGGTAAAGGGTGGGACCGAGAGGTGATCCCATTGCCATTCCGTCAACCTGTTTATAAAGATGATCATTAAAAATAAAGGCAGTGTCCAGCACTGCTAATTGCAACAATGTCTTAAAAAGACAACGATCATAGTTAAAATAAGTGTCATTAGGTTCAATAAAAATTTTATCTAAAATAACCTCGATTGTTTCTTCTACTGGGGACATTTGTAAATAAAGATTCAACATCGTTTACGATGCTTATATTAGAGTCGTTGTTTATTAAGCAGTTGGTGCCCAAGTTGAACTCACACACCTCCTCTGTACAGTTGTATCTGGGTTGAACCGGCTTTCTTCGCTGCTTCTCCCTTCTCTTCCGAATCACTCAGTCTTCAACTTTTTAGTCTAGCAGGTGCTTTTTAAATTTGTGCTTTCATTTTATGTATGTGTTTTTGTATATTTGTTGAGACTCTTAAAGTCAAAGTTATTGTTCCATGCGTTTTTAATTTGTGTTTTTGTTTCTCTTTTAGCCTTGATGATGTAACTATGTGTTACGAAACGCGTCGGCAATAAATGTATTATCACCCTGATGACCGGCTATCTCCTTGTCACCCTGTCCTTTTATATATATATATATATGTATGTATATATTATATATATATATATATATATATATATATTTCCTGAAACTCCTGCTACAAAATAATAGCAAGTCTCGTCTTTTAATCAACTCAGCGCAGCAAAAGCAATATTAAGATTAAAAATGTCATTCTGAAAAATAATCAGCTTACCGGCCTCCGGTTAATTCTACATCATCACATCTTCCTGATTATATCAGTAGATGTCAGAGCTTATCTCTCTCTCTCTCTTTGTCACTCTTTCCTATATATATATATATGATATATATATATATATATATATATTATATATACATATATATATATACAGGAAGGTTGGGGCATCTGGAACGCCGTAGATTTAATATAAAAAGGATGGAGAAAAGCCAGTGTAGCATCATACATGTATTTTCCAAATTTTCGAGACTTTGGTCTCATCATCAGGGCTGTAAAATATACAAATTAAAAAAGATTCAGTATTAATATTAATAAAAAAACGGAACAACATAAAAGTTAAAATATAATAATTTAATTTAAAAGATGAACTAGAAAAAAACAATATATATAAAAAATTAAAAAGTGAAGGATGCTTAAGTTAGTACCTATCTCTAAGGAGTTAAAAAACTGAGTGACATCGTCTGGTTTGGAAAGGAGGACGTCAACTATGCTATATATAGAACTCGTAGAAGAAGTCTGACCATTTAATGGGGGCAACAAGCTGTTTGATTGTTAACGACTCCAAAACAGAGAGAGAATAGTCATTGGGCGCTTGGGTGACAATGCGAAAATCCTTATATGAAAAATGATGTTTTACATTTATTACAATGTTCTCGTATGTTGGAAAATACTTTCGTTTTCAAAGTACATCCCGTACGGTGACTGACTCCGAGATGAGAATCGATTCTGACTTTGAGGCAAATCTTTAGGTGGCTCCCACGTATTTCCCGATCTTACATTTTCGGGCAAGTAAAGCAATATACACCAAAGATCGCATCAAAGCCGGAAGTTTATCTTTGTGGGAGAACAAAAGAACCCAGAGTTTTAGGATTTTTGCTATTAACTTAAGATTCACAGCCGGAAAAGTTTTCTGAATGACTTTTTGTATTTGCACCTTAAATGCATTGGACTGAATGAAAGGTATAGAGGCATATATTATAGTTTAGGCACGTTCGGTACAAGTTGACGTGGCTGAAATTTATCATTTAAAAAGTTATTGACATATTTCAAAAAAATAAGGCTGGAGGATACGAATTGTTTTTAAAAAACTGAAGTAAAAAATTGGATTTCGCTATGAAAGTTGTGCCAGTTAGAAATACGTATAGGCACGGTGTAATAAGCGTGGAAATACTATTTAATTTAAATGTTATGGAACAACTCTGCTAGAAGTTAGTACCTTGACCTGTGAACGTCTTTTTCTAAAGACGCTCGTATTAAAACCATGTTCTGTCCTAGTAATTAAAACATCTAAAAAAGCAAGGTGGTTGTCTTGTTCATGTCAATTGAGAAATTTATATTAGATGTAGGCCATTGATAAATTCCAAGAAGCTTCAGCTGCTTCTCGGGACCTAAAATAGAGCAATAGTGTCATCCACATATCGCTTATAAAAGAGAGGGCGATATGATAGGGGACAACCATCCAGCATTTGTTCCTCAAAAGAGCACATAAAGGCGTAGACCATAACTGGGCCAAGTGGCGACCCCATCGAAACACCATCAACTTGTTTAAAAACTTTATTCATAGCGAAATCCAATTTTTACTTCAGTTTTTTAAAAACAATTCGTATCCTCCAGCCTTATTTTTGAAATATGTCAATAACTTTTTAAATGATAAATTTCAGCCACGTCAACTTGTACCGAACGTGCCTAAACTATTAATATATGCCTCTATACCTTTCATTCAGTCCAATGCATTTAAGGTGCAAATACAAAAAGTCATTCAAGAAAAACTTTTCCGCTGTGAATCTTAAGTTAATAGCAAAAAATCCTAAAACTCTGGTTCTTTGTTCTCCCACAAAGATAAACTTCCGGCTTTGATGCGATCTTTGGTGGTATATTGCATTACTTGCCGAAATGTAAGATCGGGAAATACGTGGAGCCACCAAAAGATTGCTCAAAGTCAGAATCGATTCTCATCTCGGAGTCAGTCACCGTACGGGATGTACTTTGAAAACGAAAGAATTTTCCAACATACGAGAACATTGTAATAAATGTAAAACATCATTTTCATATAAGGATTTTCGCATTGTCACCAAGCGCCCAATGACTATTCTCTCTCTGTTTTGGAGTCGTTAACAATCAAACAGCTTGTGCCCCCATTAAATGGTCAGACTTCTTCTACAGTTCTATATATAGCATAGTTTGACGTCCTCCTTTCCAAACCAGACAATGTCACTCAGTTTTTGAACTCCTTTAGAGATAGGTACTAACTTAAAGCATTCTTTACTTTTAATTTTTTAATGTTTATATATATATTTTTTTCTAGTTCATTTTTTAAATATTATATTTAACTTTTATGTTGTTCCGTTTTTATTAATATCAATACTGAGTCTTTTTTAATTTGTATATTTTGTATTTTTACAGCCATGATGATGAGACCCAAAGTCTCGAAAAATTTGGAAAATACATGTATGATGCTACACTGGCTTTTCTCCATCCTTTTTATAATATATATATATATATATATCTATATATATATATATATATATATATATATATTGTTACAAATTATAAAAATGATAAAATATAATTTAAATCCATAAGACAGCCACACTATGATTCTCCCACTACCTCTATGAAAGATCTCTCTGTGAATCACAGGTTTCTCGTCCACAAACACAACCACCGACCATTTTCTTCCAGAGATGCCCTGTATGCCCAATAAGCCAGCGCAAGCAAATTAAGCCTCTCACGCTGAATTCGAAACCACGAGGTCAGGATTATACCGGAACATCTGCTATCTACCTGACAGATCGGAAGTAGTGGGAAGGTTAATTAAAGAGCATGCGTAGAAGATTCGTTCTTTACTGTCTGCTCCCATCCTAAGAACCGTCATCTTACCTGAGCAGAGCGTGGTACCTCCCGCAGCCCCCACATCTCTTGGAAACTGCTCCAAATGTTCAATTGCTCAGTCTCTCCATTGCGCTTTCCTTCAATGGCGCCAACATTGAAGACAGATGAGCCCAGACTATCTGGCAAAATGTGAAGTTTATGGTTTAGGCAATCACTCATTCTTACATTTTTCTGATTCTTTTATGTTTCATTGCTTCAGGTAACTTGTAGTCCTTAGCCTCTCCCCAAGCATCACTTCCCTTCATTGTACCATGTAACCTGTTCCCTCCCTTGAGATAAGTGATGCTGTAAATGTCCTCCCATAGTGGTTTTTGATTCATTAAGTGTTCTGCAGTGATTAGTTTTGCTTTAGTGCCAGGACGTAACATTCATCTTGTGTAAGCCATCATCCTACACCCCTGTGATTACTCAGTGTTGTAACTCCTGCAAAAGTGATTGTTTTTAGTATTCAAAGCATTTTCCGATCCCCTCCATGGTTTGTAGCCAGTGTATTTATGTCGTAATGCACTCTACTGGCAGACGCCTGCCAGGTGCTTCGTTGTTGGAAGCGGATTTTTGTAACATGACTGAGATTTAGTCATATCTCTGCTGTTTTTATTTCCACCTAGACCGAGTAGTATCAGCTACTCCAGTCTACAGCAGCGAGCCGATCTCACTGCCTTTAGTTCACTTAGAGTAATGAAACATATGTAAGCACGTTAAACCTCTTGAGTTTACCTAATTTCCTTCACTCTGAAGTCTTCCCTAAGCCATAAGAATTAAATTCCTTTTTTCACGTTGTAAGCATTTTTTACATAAATATCTAGCACTCAGGACCAAATGAAAACTCCAGGAGATGATGAGTGCAATTTATGGTAGTTTCCTCTAACACTTGACTTAAATGAATGCACAATTTATGGAAAATTTTCCTTGCAGTCGGAAAAGTTTAAACTTATGGCTCAAAGTTGCACAGTTTGGAACGACGTTGGCGAGACCTTGTTTTCAAACACGTCTGAGGTACTCGGAACAGAAGCTTTAATTGGTGTGATACCCAAAGTGTTTGTTTGTTCTTTCAGTTATCCAACGTTCGCTTTTTTTTAATATTAAAATTTTCTGCTGTGAAGCTATTATTATCCCTTGATTGTGCCATTACCTAGTCCTCATTCTTGAACATATGCTCGTTAAGCAGGCATCTTTTACGGTTTTATTTCTGTTATATTTGTTTACTCTCTTACTCTCCTTTAGTATCTATGTATATAGATACTATGTTCAAACTAGATGGTATCTGGCAGCTATATTTATTCAAAAATGCTACAAGCTTTCAAGGATAAAGATCCTCATTATCAAGCATCCGTGAAATGACCGAACACGTAGGCCAGCTTGTAGCCATTTTGAATAAATAACTACTCTAGATACCACCCAGTTTGAAGAGGGTCCTTCAAGTTAATATACTGTTGCACAAAATAATTGTTTATGATGAGGTACTATGTACATCGATCTTTCGAGTGAAGGTTGCAAGCTTTTTTTCGGTTACACAAAAAAGTACAGGATTTTATGTTCAAAATTACACGTGGCCTATTTGCTGTTCTAATTTGCAACGTCAGTCAAATTCGTTCCACCATGATTTCTGAGAGGTGATATATATATATATAAAGGAAATGACCACGCCCACTTCTGACAATTCAGCGTCAGAAAGGCAGATAAGAATCAGACATAACTTCAAAGGAACTTACTGGAAGCATCAGATGAATTTAAAAGTTCTTATCAACAA
The DNA here is from genome assembly GCF_015104395.2 of Macrobrachium nipponense. Classification (NCBI taxonomy): domain Eukaryota; kingdom Metazoa; phylum Arthropoda; class Malacostraca; order Decapoda; family Palaemonidae; genus Macrobrachium; species Macrobrachium nipponense. The sequence continues at coordinate 6,461,194 of NC_087201.1, forward strand.
TATTAGTGAATGATCCAGTTTTTCTTGGTGAAGGTTAAACACAAGAATTCTATTTGATTTTTTGCTTACCCGGAGAGTAATCCTACAAACTACAATGTTGTTCTTGTTGGGGTGTTGGAAAGGTCTATGAAAAAGCCTAAAAAGGTCTAAAAAAGGTGTTTTGTGTTGCGTTAAAGATACAGGAATATTAGTAGACGATATTTATGATTTATTCTATAATTTTATGAGAATAAAATTGTAGAAAATAAATAATGTGCATGTTAATTAAACGGTACGGAAAAAGTATTTTTAATGAAATATAACGTATATATTTTATTTTCCGTCAGTGAAACAAACTTTCTAATAAATGATTGCAGATTTTAGCATGCGCCCCGAGTAAGCTAGAGATCGGATCACGCCCTATTTAACATAATCAGTGATGCAGCCTAAAATTCCTTCCGTTATGTTAGTTTTAATTAATCTTCCGTCCCTTGTTAATTAGGTAGCTACTGTCCTCTCTTGCGTTTCTTATATCAGTATATTTCTGTAAGTTTTTTATGTATCCAGTAATCCTGACACATATAATTTTAACGTTTTACTTTGAATGTTTCACTAAGCAAAGGTGACACATTCTATAAACCAAACTGCTGGAAAATCCTTCTTTATATGTCTTGATAACATATAAATGGGGAAAATATGGTTTATTATCCGTAAGTTGAAACAGTAACCAGAGCTTTTATGTTGCAATGAGCAGCACATCATACTAAAATCATTTGAATAATTGCGGAATGAAGACCAGTTTTATATTTGCCTTCTTTCCTTCTCACCCAGAACTCGTCAGAGACAGAGCCAGAGAGAGAATGAGTATTAATGTTAAAAATGCTGTTATAAACGTTAATTCTTAATACGGCGGTAGATGTAATACAATATTTTTCTTAGGAGAGAGAGAGAGAGAGAGAGAGAGAGAGAGAGAGAGAGAGAGAGAGAGAGAGGGGGGGGGGTTTCGAAGGATAGGGAGGGAGGTAAAAAATTATAAAGCATGGTAAGCCCAAGTCTCACCAGAGTAGTAGACTATAGGAAACTAACGTTATAAGGCTATATTTCTGCATTTTTTCATAAACTTCTCAATTTTAGTGCCTCACTCTTGTTAAGAGAACAACGTATATAGTTAGAGAATCTTTTTATTTATTTTTCCCCAGGGATCGCGCCTTCATTGGAAATTGCTGACGACCACCAGTTTAAAAACCAATGCTTTAGAACAGGAAACTTTTGATTTATTTATGAGAATGAAAACGTGAAAAATAAATAATGTGCATGTTAAACAGTACGGAACAACTATTTCTAATAACATAACTATAGCGTATCTATTTTAATTTTCGTTGGTGAAACAACCCTCTACTTGCCCGTAGATTTTGGCACTCCCTGTGTAGGTTGGAGGTCGGATCACGCCTTGTTTTTTTTTTTATGACTGTAATCGAATTTTATCCTTATGCTGTATGACATCTTAATTGTTTACCTACCTCGAGTGATCCTAAGCTTGTAATGAAGCGCTTTTGTCTTGATATCCAACATAAGAATGTCTAAAGAGACTGTCACTTCGATGAGCTGCAATCTTCAGGTTAAAACATTTTACAGCTATTGCAACACTTAGCAAATATATAATGCCTTTGGAATACTGCCTGAGCAAACATTTCTAAAGACATTTTCAAGTTTTCTTATTTATTCATATCGTTTTCAACCAGACTTTCTCTTCGCTTCCGAACGTTGCAGCAACATGCTACCGGAACTTTCAGAGCAGATATGCGGAGATTCCAAAATTCCAGAAATCTAATATCACGAAGACTAACGTCACTTTCGGATCACTTTGTAACTATAATTGAATTGCTATGCTGCGCATATATGCAAGGACTGCACAGATTTACAATCTGAGTAATTGCGCGCATAAAGATGTACAGTAAAGTCGTGGGCAAACACTTCCCAAGAGACTGACAACACGAGTAACGTAATAGTATCTCGATATACCGTATAGTTCTTTAAGAAATACCGTGAAATATATAATACCTTAACATTACTGTTAAGTTCTATGAAAACCTGTTGGGCAAGAGCTCATACCATCTGGAAACGTTTGCAGAAATACAATCGACTCGATAAAAGAGGTAGGCAATTGTTGAAGGGGAGGCTGCAGACACAGACAGGGAATACAAATATCTCGTGGAAAGAGGTCGAATTAGTTCTCTGGAATATCAACAAAGAATATGTGAACGCAGAAGCCGTCAGAACGGAACAAGATGAAATGCATATTTAGGTGAATAAACTCTGCTTCTGAAATTCAACCTGCTGGCTGAAAATACAATGGACGCCGTGTAAAGCATTAGTCGTAAACTCACGATGGCAATAAGTGAAACAAAAGCTGAATTTCGGAAAGTAAAGGTATTTGTGTTCTCAAATCTTCACAAGTTAATATATAAAATCCTCCTTTTCTCTTACTCGGGAAGTAAGCCTACATATTTCTTCGTTGTTGTTGTTGTTCTTGCTCTTGTTGGGGGGTTAAGAAAGGTCTATGGAAGAGCCTAAAAACGTCTTAGAAAGATGTTTCGCGTTGAGTTAAGATACAGCAATTTTAAGATAGAATATTGATGATTTATCTATTAGAATGAAAATGTAAAAATTTAATAATGTACATGTTGAACTGTACAAAAAAAGAAATTTCAATAAAATATAGCGTATATATTTCAATTTTCGTTGGTGAAACAACGTTCTATTTGACCATAGATTTTAGCATGTTTTAATTTATGCCAAAAGTTATTAATATAATGTTTACAACTTACGCCTAAGGGGAAAATCTTGCCCCGCATCCCTAGTAAGGTGGAGGTCGGATCACGCCTTGGTAATACTTATCACTAATAAAATTGCCACCTTTCTACGCCCTAACTTGGCCCAGCTGCTGAGATGAGAACTGAATTTGATTAGGATACTGGTAAAAACATTGCTTTCTATTTCCTTTTCTGGCGAAAATTTAGAATATTGCATCTAAATTTATATAAATCATGCAGAAAAAAACTTATGTACTCTAGTTATTTTTCTTTATTGCAGCTTCGAAAATGAGTCCGTTAAACGCATGGTTTTAGTGATGCTAAATAAAATGAAAAAGTCAACCTTATGTTTGTTGGAGAGTTTGAAATAATTTTAAAGAGATGAAAGCTGCAAGAATATGCTATCAATATATGGCTACAAGAATAAAAGATAGCTGTGACTATATGGAAATGAATGTTAGTATAGATGGTGGGATGATAGTCTTTTGTTTCTAAAAGTAGTATATGGGAATAAATGTCAGTATGATGGTCAGAAGAGATATTTGAGTTAAGGTTTGAATATTTGCTAATGGTTTTAAAAGGGGAGGGTTCAATAGATGCGCCGAAATGTTCAGACTGTACAATGCTATATGAAACTCGATGTGCTGCTGTATGAAACTCTCAGTTACGACCATGGCTAACTTTAACCTTGAATAAAAAAACTACTGAGGCTAGAGGGCTGCAATAGTTTTCTTTTACAGAAAACTAAAAGAGGAAACTGCTGAGAGGAATTGCTCGTGTAGAATCTGAAGAACACATCAGTGACATTAGGCAGAAATACATAAAGTGCTATATAATGATTATTGTACGTCAAAAGGTGAAGCCTAAGTGATTCTAGGATTTGGTCTATTTAGTTATGAAATGTGTAATGATATGCAATACTTTGGCCCTTGTTATTGCACATATTGCAGAAGAGTGACAATCGTTGCAGGATGACAACCCCTTGTGGATGTCTGCTAAGACGATGCAGTCTACATGTACTAGAATGCTTGTAGGTGCACATATGCAGCTTTCGTGTGGACATTAGAGGGCGATGTGTTTCTAGCGTCATAATCAGTAGGTGGTAATAACCGTGGTAATGATGTGTTTAGATATCATGGGAATTACAGTGGAAGTGGTCTATTTCCAACCAGAGTATACAACAGGCCTCATTAGTTTGCGGACAAAATCCTTAGCATTTTGTTTTGAACGCCTTTGCACTTTTTTATATTTCTTGTTTTACTTTAAGGTATGTGAGATTTCTATATAAAAAATGGAATCATATTGGTCATCAATTAATATCAAGCATGCCATAACCTTCAAAACCATAAGAAGCATCTGTCTCTAATTACATAATGAGATTTTTGTTTAAGAACATTTCTGAACTTTCCAAAGGCATTTGCTTAAGCAGCATGGCCGTCTGTTTGGCCAGATTTTCTGTAGGTAAAGTTGATTAAATTCATAGAAGATAAAACGTAAAAGGAGCAAAATATGAGAAATTCTTTGTTTGTGGTATTGCTGGACCAGATAATTTGATTTAGCGACATTCATATAGCCCAACTATCGCAGATCTTACTTGCTTCCACTATACGCATTTCCTGCTATATTTATTTTTTTTTATTTGTTCTGTCATAGGTCAGTTAAAGTAGTCTGAATCAGTGCGTTTCCACTGATTACTAGAAATGGCCAGTCAGAAGAATCTTTCGCTCCTTGTCTCTTGTCCTATTTCGAGTACTAACCTCTATGAAAATTATAATAAAAATTCTGACCAAATATTTTATTTTCCAAAGACTTATAATATATGTATTTCTATATATCAATATACACTGGACAGGGTGTAACACACGAAACTGTAGATGTGTATCCAGATGCATTTTCTAGTATTAACCATACACACACAAACACGGTAAAACCATGGGTTTCTGGAATCCCTGGAGTATTGATACTCAGGCCTTTCTCTAATTACATTCAGCCAAGTACTACTCTACACAAACCATAGCCCAATAGAGAATATAGTCTCCTATCACTTAACAACTTTCATTTAAATATAGCAATGTTGATATATCAACACCATCATAACAGAAATAAACATTCAAATTCCATCTACCCATTTCACTTTTCTGTCCTTTAGGTAGAGATTTAGTTCAAGCGTGGACAAATACTCTCATCCAAAGTCCAAGCTCAAACGTCAGAAATTATGGTGAGTCGTGAAGGCGTGTGATGTTTTATCAGATGAAATCAAAAGCATCACCATAAAATGACTTGGCATTGAAATTAATGAAATCCTAGACTTCAGAAAACTTGTACCCCTGGCACCGATCCTTGTTATTCCTCTGTACAATATACTCTCAATTGACTCTTTATCAGGCATTCTCAATCTTGTTTGGCCCCTGCACCTTTCACCATATTATGTCAGAATGTCATCTCCATCCACTCTTCCCCCCAACCCCGGACCCCCCTCATCCCACTCTTTCCAAAAATGTCTGCCTCAAAAGTGCGTTCCAAAGTATAACAAAATACAAACACAAACACAAGCTAACTGAGAGAAAACCCAGGTGACCTCTCAGGAGTGTGACGGATAAACACTGGGTTTTGTGTGGTCCTAAAGCCAGTTTGAGCCTGCCAATCTGTGGTCACAATCCCCACCTACCCTTGAAACTCTGAAATTCCCCCCTCAGGGGAGAATTCTTCCCTGGTTGACAAAGACTGGTCTGCATAGTCATCTGCTTAGGGAACATTTCTCATATTACTTTGTCAGTGGTGAAATGTCTTTCTTGTAGCGCAGTCATCCAGGATCAGAATATTTTTTTTTTATTCTCTCTCTCTCTCTCTCTCTCTCCTCTCTCTCTCTCTCTCTCTCTCTAAGACCAAAAAGCCGTGCAATAATTCCTTCGGTATCAAAACCATGTCTCGCTGAACTTGTGTAAAGTTAGCGAAACAAGTTCACCCATGAAAAGCGAAAAGGAAATTGACATACTATATTCCCAAGCTTCTGGAAACAACAACCGTGGTAAAAACGTTGAAAAGAAAAACAAATAGCAGATATTCTCAGATGCGTTGAATATTTCATCATTGTATTTGCTCGTTGTGCATACACAGACGACTTTTGTAGCTGCGGTTGTTGCTGGATTTCGGTTCTTCCACCCCTCAAACATTTACTCGTGCTAAACTCTTTTTTCCATGTCACCGGGAAGCATATTCCCAAACTGTAACCAAGCACCAGGACGTAAATTCCCGAGATATATTCCTGTATTGCACCATCCCCGGTTATTTTGCCATGCCCCTAGATTAGGTTAGGTTAGGTTAAGAGGCATCCTCAAAGTAATATGGGTGTGAGAAACATAATGGGATTATTTTCAGGAAGATTCTATGGCTATCTTTTAAGATATGGCGTCCCACTTTTTCCAGGGAAGGTTCTGGTACTTGGTTACTCATCGGGAGTATGCTTCCGGGACCTTCCACTGGAAAAAAGTGGGACGCCATATATTGAAAAACTAATTATAGAATCTTCTTGAAAGTAACCTCATTATGTTTCCCACACCCGATTTTCTTCTGATATCCTTCTTTGAACTAGCCCAACCTAACCTAAAGCGCCTCAGTGGCGTGGTCGGTTTGGTCTTGGCCTTCCACCTCGGTTGTCCGCGAGTTTGTCCGCATTTCATTGAGGGGTCAGAGATGTGTATTTCTGGTGATAGAAGTTTACTCTCGACGTGGTTCGGAAGTCACGTAAAGCCGTTGGTCCCGTTGCTGAATAACCACTGATTTCTTGCAACGTAAAAACCCCATAAAACAAACAACCTAAGCTAACCCAACCTAACCTAACCCAGGGGCATGGCCAAAAAAACCGAGGCTGGTGCATTAGTAGTAAACATCTCAGGGATTTGCATCATGCATCTGGGATGATGCAGAAAAGGATTGTTTTCCAGTTCAGTTCCTGAATTTTCTATTCCCTTTGCTTAAGTAGACCTAAGTCTATTTGTTGATAATAAAACTTAATAGACATAGTTGATACATACTTTAGGTATGAATAGGTAGGAATAGAACATACGGTAACATCAGAAGCATTTAGTTTTATAGAGGTATTTATTTACAAAATGTACACATGTATACGTTGACACATTAAAATAAAATCAAATATATTCAAATACCAAAAGATCAAGTCTCATACCCCCAGCATGTGGTTCTCATACACTTGATCTAGAA
>NC_087201.1:6473206-6495706 GCF_015104395.2 Macrobrachium nipponense
CTGATTAATCCGGTTTCTTACCCAAATTCTGAAAAAGAAAATCATAAGAAGGAAGTGAAATAAAAGAAGCCTTTTATCCCCGTGAGCAAAGAAGCCTTTGTATACTATCTTTTAAACTTCCCCAGAATTCTCACGTTTCGGTTATTAACTAACCTCTCTCCTTGAGACCACAAAGGACTCTTTAGTTCAAGAATCTAATGAATGATGCCAAACATTGGTAACGGGAACATTTTTCTTCAAAGAAACGGTAATTTCTCTGGTTAACGATTAAAAGAACTTTGAGAAGTTCAAACTTCACTCTTTTCGTTTCTTTCGAAAGTATTGAAAAAAAATATAAAATAAAAAAAAAATCGAAATCCCGACCAAAGAAATTGTGAGAAACACACAATTCCCTGCCATTTCGCTTTCTTTCTGAGTAGAATGGCCTGTGTGACTGGTATCTGTGATATTAAATGGAGGAGGGGGTTTGGGGTGGGTGGAGGGGGCGGTGGGGCGGGAGACCAACACTCACGAAACGCCTCTTTTTATTTGTGTGATAGTTTGGCTAAGCAATTTTCTTGGCTCATACGTACACGCCTATGTATTTTTATAGACATGCATACATACATCATGCATACATACATCATGCATAAATTTTCGCTCACTCGGGGAGTAAGCCTACAAACTATTTTGTTGCTGTTGTTGTTCTTGTTTGGAGGGTAGGAAAGGTCTTTGGAAATGCCTAAAAACGTCTGAAAACAGAGCTTCGTATTGAGTTAAAGTAACAGGAATTTCAGGATAGGACATTTATGATTTATTCATTAAAATGAAAATGTAAAATATAAATAATGTGCATGTTAAACAGTACAGAAAAAAATATTTCTAAGAAAATATAGCATATTTAATTTCATTTTCGTAGGTGAAACAACGCTCCATTTGACCATAGAATTTAGCACGTTTTAATTTACGTTAAAAGTTAGGAATATAATGTCTATAACTTATGGGTAATGGGAAAACCTGGCATGTGCCCCAAGTAAGCTTGAGATCGGATCACGCCTTGCTTTTTACAATAAACCTTTTTGCCTAACAGGTTGTGCTCCTAGGACAACCATCACCGCCACATTCATACTTCAACTGGGAAATCACTCTAGAAACCAAAGTGCTAAAAACTTCCACGCCTAAGGGTCATGGGGTATCTTTTCCGACGTTTATGAGATACTTCTGTTAAAGTTGAGACTATCTAGTGATTAACGGCTGTACATTGTTTATCTACATGTAGAGGATTCAAGGAGTGTACTGTGTTTAAGAATATTATCTTAGGTTTATATTGTATATGATAAGTATTTCCTCATATCTGCATGTAGAGGATTCAGGGAGTGTACTGTGTTTAATATATTTATGTTAGGTTTATATATATATGACTGGTTCCTCAATTCCCGAGGTCCTTTATTCCTCAAAATGCTGGACTATGAAACAGTCTCCCAGAGGATGTTGTGCAGTTGGAACTTCACAAGATGCAGTGTATTAGTACCCTAAGTCTATTCTTCTTGCATTTTGATACATTTTTATTCATTTATTAAATATATTAATTTAGTGTTTTCCTTTTTTAATAAGAGAGATCTCTTTTCTGCATTTCTCCTTGACTTCTCTTCCTTCCTAATGGGTACCATATTCTTTGGAAGCTTGAATGTCAAGTTAGTGGCCCCTGGCGGCTTGTCCCATGTAAATAGGGTTCATCTCCTGAAAAATTAATACATTGAAATAATATTCGCAGTTTTAGCTGTGTGACATCAGATCGACCTCATGTTGATCGTCTTAGCTTTTTTTTGGATATTTAAAATTAGTTTCCATAGGAGTTTGTACTTACCTTGAAGATGTTTGAAGATGAAAGGTTTAAATTATACTAATTAATTAGTGTATAATGCTGTTCAGGCTGTGCAGCGAGCATAAAGAATATGTAGAAAACGTGCAAAAAATTATGTTCACTTCACAACTTATTTGTTGAGATTTCCTGTAGTTTGTTGAAAAAAACTAAATAAATGAAAAATTGAAATAACTTGTTTACTGTGACCAAAGATATATATATTTTTTCCAGTAAAAACAAAATGAAAAGATAAATTTTACAAAACACACACATTATATGTATATAAGTATGTATATATATATATATATACATATATATATATATATATAAATATATATATATATTATATATATATATAATATATATATATATATATATATATATATTATATATATATATATATATATATATATATATATATATATAGATAAACATATATACACTTCAGCATGAAACGGCTGAGCTGAGTCTCATTCCAGCAAACAAAGTAATTTACCGCGCAGTACTCGCTCAACGCTCGTGGGAACAAACAATTAAAACCCCGTAGATCTACGCCTGCCAAAGATTGTTGTTTATATAAACGAAGCACAAGAGAAAAAAAAGTAAAAGAGAAGTTAAAATATCAGTTGAGAATAATGACTTTAATTTCTGAAATATATTTAGGGAAATGGACGCGCGTCAATTACGATAAGCCACAGAATGCCCCAGTGGTGTAAGTTCGTTGGTTATTTCAACCGAACTTTTCAACGATTCGTGTATCGTTAATTAAAAAGAAGTCAGTCAGGTGGATTTGATGAAACCCACACGTTGTCAGGTGATATAATTAACACAATTTTGTGAATTTTTGTCTTTTTAATATTTCTTTTTTATTGCAAAAACATTAAAAACCGTGACCAGCTTTCGAACGCCAAAAACATCATAGGTGCTCTCTCTCTCTCTCTCTCTCTCTCTCTCTCTCTCTCTCTCTCTCTCTCCACATTCAAAGTAAATTTTCCAATGGCTGTAATTCGGCAAATGTGCAGGGTATCTGTATTCAACAACATAAAAACTAAGTATGGATATTGAATTCCCATCCACTCCCATTCAGTGAAAGCAAAATGGAACCTTTTTTTTCTTCCATTCATGTAATATAAACCTTAAGTTAGAGAGTTCAGGGATCGAGTACCCTAATGAAAGAACATAATTTATCCTTCTATCGTGGTATTCGTTGTAATAGTTGTAATAATTGAGAAGAATTTGTTTTTCTCGTGAAATATCTATATTGATCTACATGGAATCAGGGTGGGTTTTGTATTGTGTGTCCGCCCCGGACGGGTGCTGAGTAGGTATGGGATTGGGAGGGTAGGGGAGACATGAAACATTCCCCCTCCTCCTGCAAATCTGTTTGTCCAGCCCAGTTAGGGGCTAGGTAGGTAGGGGATCGGGAAGGTAGGGGAGACATGGCAGGTAGCGCCGGGTTCCTGTGCATCGTAGCACACGCCAAGCTCGTTCGTGATTGTTGATTATAGAGTACAATACATATTTCATTAAATGAAACATTGACAATCTAACACAACAATGAACAACAGAATGTATTATTATAATCTGGTTATTCTTACAAAATTGATGCTTCCTTGTTCTTTGTATGAATATATGTTTTGGAATTAGGAATCTAGTGGTGAGCGCATACTTTTTATACTCTATTTTTGATAAGCTGTGGTAACTAGAAAATCTGTCCCAAACTCCGTAAACAAATATCTTCGACTCTCCCATCCATTGTTTTGTCTGTGTACTAGAGATAATGCTACTGATATATTTCTCACCCCTGCTGATTAAATATCAAGCCATCAGTCATTTTTCTCGTCTGATTCCATCTGCTCTTTGCAAATACATTAAATTACTTTGGGTACAGTGTTTTTACATTTTCACTTAGTCGGGGAGTAAGCCTACAACCAACTTTGTTGTTCTTGTTGTTCTTGCTGTTGTTCTTATTGGGGATTAAGAAAGGTCTGTGGAAAAGCATAAAAATAAATCCTAATGATTTATTTACTAGAAATAAAATGTAAAAGATAATTATTATGCATGTTAAACAGCAGAGAAAAAATATTTCTTATAAAATAAAGCATATTTATTTTAATTTTCGTTGGCGAAACCATGATCTATTTGACACTATATTTTAGCACATTTTAATTCACATTAAATTAGAAATATAATGTTTGCAACTTGTGTGTGAGGAGAAAATTTTACATGCGTACCGTGGAAGTTGGAGGTCTATTTACGTCTTGTTTACATTTCTATTACGGACGATGAGTGATTAAAAGTGTTTAGTTACATCCTGCGTTAACGGTAATTCATGCAAAATAATCTCTTACCACGATAACTTGTACAAGATAATAATATTTTTCTAAACTGCCTTGAGGCATTAATATTTACATTTAGATAGCATTAAAAATTATGGCAAATAATATCTCCCAAATTGGAAGGTCAATGAATTACCATCAATCCGTTTTACAAAGGAAGACGAGGTGGTGTTAAGAAACACATCCGATAAATCTCGAGAGTTTTCAGTCCCGTAAAAATCAAGTTACAACAACGAGCACCCAACTCTTCACCCGACATTTACAGCGTCAAACGCAACATGTTAATATTCACAAGACACCTTTTATTATTCCTCGAATCTTACTTGACAACGATTTCATCTTTTATGGCCTCGATGAACCGTCTCTAAACAAGGCAGGGGAATTAATACATCGCTTAGGAATCTTCCTCCACAATCATTTACTTAGAAGAATGTACTCGATTACCTTTTTCTATACCTGTGGCGAAATTTTTCTGTTCAGGTGTGCGATATCAGCCATTAAAGCGGACTTTATGCGCGCCGTAAAGCAGAGGTCACGCGTGTTTTACCCAGAGGAACATGTAGCAAAGTACAGAAATGCATTTGCGTAGGCGTCTTAGAACATTAACTAGTAACATTGCTCTGTTACATGAGCCATAATGTATCCTACAACCCAACAAATGTTCTCAATGAACAAGAAAAATACTGTCTTCAATTGCCTGGATTGAACTCTAAACCTCTCAGAATGTCAAATTGAGTAATTAATGGCTGGAAAGGAAAATTAAGTTCTTTAAAGGCTCAACATTTAAATCCGTTTGGAAGGGATAGAAATCTAAGTGTTCATGAGAAAGTTAAATGACAGATTGTCTGTTAAAGTGGACCCTTCACTTAAAGACAAAGTTGCCGATTTCCATGTGACCATTTATTGTTAGAGAAATTAATCAAGAAACTTATGAGTCACAGTTTATTTCTAATCCTTCAGAAATTCGAGAAATAAAAAATATAAGAAATAAAAAGAAAACTAGAGAAACAAGTTGACGACGATGAGAAAAATAATCAATCATCCAACGGAGTATTTACCGTCCTAAAAAATAAATAAATAACGAGCTATATTCCTTTCTTCTCTTCACTCAGTCACTTAGAAGATTCCAAAGGACTCGTTTAAAGCCTCGGACAACAGGTTTTCGTAAATTATTAGAAGTCTTGTCGAATTTTAGCTATAATTACCAAACGTCGATGTCTCCTTTTGCCAACCATGCACGATGGTACAAATTACCTCATATTTTGGCAAAGACATGGTAGATGTTTTACTAAATACCTAGAGGATGCCTAGAGAAGAAATATATTCATACCTTCTCTATACTTTTAATAAAGACTTACTTCTGTGATATCCCCCTTAGACACCAACAATGTATAATGCAGTTTATGAATTTGTTTTCAGTCAATAATAGAACAAGGTTTCATCACTGGATATAATAATGGCTAGACTAAGGGATTTATGTATGATTGGTTAAGTTACTAAAGAAAAACGTTATGATTTAATATAATACTAAGCCACATGAAAATCCTATGCAGTAAGAATTTTGCGAAATTAATTTATGTCCTATGCAAGAGGTACGAGAGAACACACGCAAATAAAACAATACACTCATGAAATATCTGATAAGATGAGGCCTTATTCTTTTTTGAAAATGAATGTTTTCAAAGCAACGGGTATCCTCACCACCCAAAATAGGAAATAATCTTTCTCCAGAGAAAAGGTGATAATGCACAATGACCAACTTGAACACATGATCCCTTTGGCGACTAAAGAGCTGTCTAAAAAGTTTCCACATCATGCAAACCGTTCTTCGACAAAGAACACAAGCGTGTTTTAAGTTGAAATAAATGTCAGTCCTTTTGGCTTTTGAAACACGGACCTGAAATCGTTTATAGACTTCTAAAGGCAAAGGTAAACAATAAAGTTTCGAGCAGTACAATGAATCACTGATCTGAATAGCATAACATCACCTGATGCAGTATAAGAGATGTCTCTTGTGAATCAAGTTGATTTACATTCAACCTCTCAAACAACTGCAAGTCATACTCGAAAAGAAATGGATTTTGACAGAGAGGAAATCACTGTTATCGTCAGAAAAGATTAAAACGGAAATGAAAAATTAGCTCTCCACTGTTGCTGCAATGAAGGATATTGGCGAGTTGAGCTGTTAGCCAGCGTTTGGGATTGTAGCCGTGCTGCTGCTGTCGGAATCAGTTTTATTTTGAAAAACAACAGAACCGATGGGAACGCTTCATATTTCACCCTCATTAAGGCAAAGCCTCTGTGGGGTTAGGAAATAATGCCATTGCGAAAATCTACATTGGAGTGGAAAGCAATGCATTCAACCTATGATTAAATCTAAAATTGTAATCAATTATCTTGAATCAAATACACATGGAGATATAACATTGACGAGGGCAGCAAATTCTGTCTGTGGCTCTTAGATGGTGATTAACATCTTATGAATAATGGACACATCTCAATTGCATTAAAAGAATAAATGGAAATTAGAAGGCCAGTGACTACCGGTATCTAATCGTGATCCATTGAAGCAAGTAGTAATTACCACCGGATTTCCTAACCATCTCCTTCAGAGACGAGTTATTGAGGAATTCTTAAAACTACGCATCTTCTTTTGATGTGAATTCTATTTAGTTTAATTTCTTCCATAGGACGGTCGAATTGCAGCTTAGCGAAGAAGGTTTTAATCAAAGGCTGCTCCCCTTGCCGTAGGTAGCCAAAATACAAAGTAGACTCGACTATAGTTCCCGGGTAATGAACTTCACTTTCAAACTTGAAAGATTACAGCGAAAGCTTATCTCCCTGTATATGGGACTTTGGCCTGCGCTCCGAAACTTCACAACCAACCAAATCTTTTCCTTATATCTTCTTCTTTCCCACTGTTATCTCTACATTAAGGGGTTGGTTGCCTGATGCGCATTCTCCTCCACTGCCTTCTTTTCCTTATATCTAGAACTGCAAATCAAAAACATTCGCTCGCAAATGGCTCAGTTCAATATCCTGTTTACCACACCATACCTACATGCATTTTAACATATGCACATTTGTATATATATCTGAGCTGAGAGATATATATATATATATATATATATATATATATAATATATATATATATATATATATATATATGTAAGTATATATATATATATATATATATATATATGTGTGTGTGTGTGTGTGTGTGTGTGTGTGTGAAAAGGCTCTCAGACATGCATGTATACTGGGGGCCTTAAATGCGTCAACACTCATACATATAGAATTCAGTTAACTGATATCCAGTGGCCCTCCTCCATCCGAGGTAGGGGGAACATATTCAATTACCATGCAGTTGTTCGTAATCGTTTTGTTATCACAACTCCGTGTTCAAACTTGAGCTAAACTACCCGCAGGGTGGAGGGTGGGGTGGGGAAGATGTGGCCACGCCAGTAGATATGAGTAATGAGGAAAGTTTTGGAATGTGGCGTGAATGTGCTGCATATATTCATGCGGGAACTTCCGTGTAACAACGTTCTCCGAATACTTACGGCAAAAGATTATAACAAGATGGCTCCTTAACAGGCGGAATATCATGAGAAAGTTTCCACTCAAGTACTTGACTAACTTCAGTACCAGAACCAATTTCGAAATGCGTCATAAGCTTATCCTGCTGCAGTTGATCACAAACAGGCACAACTGATGATTCTATATGTATGTATAGAATGGAAAGTATGGAAGCTGATGAATATATAAATATTCAAATACAAAATCCTCGTACGAAGGAAAGAAAAACGCTTTAGTTCTGCAAGGCCTTTAGACTTCTTGTCCTTTACATAGCAAAGTAAAGGACAAGCAGTCGATAGGCCTTGCAGAACTCCTGTCGTTTCTCTTTCCTTTGTGGATTTTGTCTATCCATGCATGTATGTTTGTACTTATGTACATATGTTCATATATACAGGGTGTCCATAAAGTCTCAGTACCATTACAAGCAGTAAATACTTGTAATGGTACTGTGACTTTATTATGGACACCCTGTATTGTTATAGCTTATTTGTTAAGCCGAAATGTTCCAAATTTTATTATCGTATAACGCAATCTTTCACTGAATCTGACACCATTGATAGCCACTCGGTTATAACAGTGTATTGTGGCCAAAGAATATAGCCATTTGAATTTACAAAGTTTGTCTCTGCTCGCAGAGACAAACCTTGGTAAATTCAAATAGCTGAATGGTAAATGTTTGAGACTACCTGAAGTAACGGCTACTAAGGTTGTAATGAACATCAATTGGTTGAACGAATAGACACACAGCGATTAAGAAATAAGGGAACTACGAACGAGATTCTGATGGCTGAAGTTTGAAGTTTGTAAAATATGCCTGGAGGAAAAAAACAAATTCAAAGGGGGAATAATACGTAGCTCCTTCATATCAAGCTGATGGTGAAGGAAGGCGCCAGAGCTTGCCAGATACATTATGCGAGAAAAGTACCTCATTAGTTAATAATCATACGAAAAATTAGAATAATATATATATATATATATATATATATATATATATACATATATATATATATATATATATATATATATATATATATATATATATATATATATATATATATATATATATATTTATCGAACTACAATGTCCTTTAATATCTAATTCGCTCTACCTCAGAATAATATATTTTCATATATGCTTAACCGAAGGGGAATTTTTTCTCGATAATAGATTTGCCTGGACCAGGGCGCGAACCTATGGATCCTTTCAAACCCAGAAACGTCAGTGAAGCTTTACCTACTACACCACCGCGAGAGGCTCTCGCGGTGGTGTAGTAGGTAAAGCTTCACTGACGTTCCTGGGTTTGAAAGGATCCATAGGTTCGCGCCCTGGTCCAGGCAAATCTATTATCGAGAAAAAATTCCCCTTCGGTTAAGCATATATGAAAATATATTATTCTGAGGTAGAGCGAATTAGATATTAAAGGACATTGTAGTTCGATATATGTATATGAATCACGGAAATGTGATATGACTTATATATATATATATATATATATATATATATATATATTATATATATATATATATATATATATATCATTTGAGCATGCAAATGATAATTTTTCACTAAAAATACAGAGTAATAAATTGCTACTAAATTTTAAAATATTTTAAGTCTAGAGTTCCATCATCAGTAACGTCTACAGAATCAATAAGAGAAAAAAAAAAAGCTCAGCGCGTTTACTGAAAGTTATCATCAAAACAAAATGATTGCCATCTCATCTTCTGGTGCAATAACAATGCGTCCTAAGTATACGACAATTTTTCTTTAACAAAGGCGCTTGCAGTTTCAGGTTTCCCTTGACCATGTGATAATAACAAAGTTTTTTTTCTGAAAACAACTAAGTTTCTTCTGTTAGCTTCTACATATTCATACCAGCCATCAAAGAGATTAAAAACGCAGGCATTGCCTTTATGCTTCGTGTGTTTATTGACAGTGGCGCATAATTGTTTCACTGAATATCCAAGCAGTTTTCAAAGACTTTCTTCTCTGAGACCTTAAAAACTCACTCTGGGAAATTTTAACGATATTCTCATAGAAGTGAGACCTAAGGTAATAGGGAAGTAAGAAACTGGAGGGGATACATTATGCAGCTTGGAAAAACGTATTGTCTTTGCTGGTGATTACACAGGAAGCCAGTTATGAGCAGTGCAGAGGTAAACAGTTTCAATGCTGGAATACTCTACACATTGGAAACAGTTTCTTAGCGCGAGATTTCTCTTTTCTCTCTCTCTCTCTCTCTCTCTCTCTCTCTCTCTCTCTCTCTCTCTCTCTCTCTCCTTATCAGTAATACCGATTTGGTTTTATGGGTTTATGTCAACGTTTAATTAAGACAGTGTAAAGAGGGAGCTGCAGTTGTTCGGACAGCAAGCTAAGGAGATCTAGTTAATAAATGAAATCAAGTAAACTAGGATCTAAAGCAGCGGTTCATAACCTGGGAATCGTGACAGCCTGTGGGGTTGTTTTAGGGGTTTCTCAGGAGGTCACAAAGGGCTCGGGAGAATATAATTATTTTCATAGTATTTGGATTAGCCAGTTGGGCTTTGTCCAGTTTGGTAAGTGCAACTTGTTACCCTCTAACATAACGGTGTTGCCTGTCGAGCACTCAGCCTCGCTTTGGTGGTAGACTTATGGCTGCAAATCTGTTTCATTCCTCCATCTGAGTGAATGAGAAGTAGGTTTTGGTATTTGTATGATATTCAATAGTTCTGTGGGATTCGCAATGTTCTGGCATATGTAGAGGCTATGTGGAATTTTTTCAAGGGTTTTGCTCTTGACCTTTCCGTTAAACCCTGGTCTTCCTGTCCCTTTTTTTATATGAACCTTTTCATACGGTTCACTATTTCAAGATTTTTTATAGGGGTTGGGTGAACATGGGATGAACTGTGAGAGAACCCAAAACTGCACTAAGATGTTGAACTTAAGACTTAAGGAGGGAATTGGGAATGGTGATGGATTAAAAGGCCAAAATGGGTGCTGCAAACACATGTTAGCAAAAGATAAGCATATCTTAGTTTAACCAGACTACTGAGCTGATTAAAACCTCTCCTAAGGTTGGCCCGAATGACTAGATTTTATTTACGTGGCTAGGAACCAATTGCTTACTTACCATCGGGATCTACAGCTTACTGTCGGATGCGAACCACATTGTATCGAGAAATGAATTTCCAGTCACCAGAAATAAATTCCTCTGATTTCGTATTGGCGGTAGCCTAGAGCGAACTCGGGCTACCAGATTGATGAGCGAGTACACAACTAACTCGTCCAAATGCTTGTGCCTTATAAACAATTTATGAACTAGTCAGAAGCTAAACTGACTTGTACAGCCTTTTCATTCAGTTTCTAGGTTAAAAAAGAAATTACAATACGCCTGATTCTATTGTGTTTTATGTTACTGAAAACAGCAGTTCGTTTAGTGACATATTTACGTTTTCAGTTCAGACCACCGTAAAATATCCGACAAGAAACGAACATAAGTGAAAAATGTAGCGAATGTATAGCATTAGCTTATGTCCAGGCGATTGGCAAATCACGATGTCAGGGCAAAAAAAATCATTACTGTTGCTTTTAATGTTTCGTCATCATTACCAAGTCATAATTCTGACTTGGTATTGTATACATTGATCTTGTCAGTTATCTCCAAAATAAGCTGCAATATTTCATAATTTTTTATCGTGACGAAGAAAGGAAATTGCACTTTCTGAAATATTGTTGAAAATAGTTTTTACTTGCATTATTTGTCAGAGTGTAGGGAAGAATTCCTTTCATTAGCACACATTTAGTTGTAAAATTTTGTGCAAGATTCTCCACTCGAGGCCGATACCTTAATAGATGACTAATAATTAGTATGTCCATTCCTGAGTGCATACATATTCCTTAAAGAAAAATTAGACTGAATTCATGACATCGTAGAAAAATCGTGTTGGAAAGCACGGTAACAAGAGACCAAAAAGAAGCGATAAAGACCAGTGTTTTGACTTCCAACACTAGAATACTGTTTTGGGGAGATGGATTTTTCCGAATCTCATCCTCGTTCATCTTGCGAAACAGCTCCGCCTGGCGCTATTCATTAGCATAAGAGCAATCTGCAGCAAGAATGGGCATCGATGCAGTCCATCTCCATGAAGACATAAGTTTTTATTGAGGTAAGTCATCCGGATGAGGATACCATCTAATTTTTTTTTTTTTTTTTTTTTTTTGGCAATCTTAGCAGACGTTTTGGAGAGAATAGGAACGAAATAACGTGTTGATAACATAGTCAATAAACAAAGTGAAATATAAAACGTTAGAAATGTTGACTGACAGAAGATACACATAAATTATTATGAGAGAATGAATGTCACAAAAAAAGTTTCTTCAGCTATTATTAATGATAGGCTTGACTCATTCATTCACAGCGGACCGCGTTTTCAGGCATGCCCAGGAAAATGCACAGTGCATTATTCCATTTCATATGTGCAACAAAATAATCATTAGTAAAATCAGAATCAACCTTTTTACCGGTCATTAAGAATATGCAGCCTTCCTATTGTTTATAATAAGAAAATCATACCCAAGTGTTACCTTTTGGCAATTTTATTGTCCTATAAATAAAGTACCCTACTTGATGACATATCTTTGACCTTTGCCCATACTTTTAAAAGCATTTTCGAGTGAAACTTGTCCAAGGAAACCTTAATATTATCCAAAGCCTGAAACGAGAGCTGCACTGTTACGGATGTCTTAGCCAAGATGGGAAACGATTCTAAATCTGCAATACAGGTAGCTAAAAACGATATTAAATATGCAATACAGGTAGGTAAGAGAGATTCTAAATCTGTAATACGGTAACTAAAAACATTTGTGAATCTGCAATACAGGTAACTTGAAACGTTTCTAATTCAGGATACAAATGCTTCATGGGCAGATAAATGCTACTTTAGTAATCTACTTTAGAGGACAGTGGAACGAATATACAATTTCATTACAACATATAGATGAAACAACTTTCGCTTTTTGGTTAACCGTTCATCAATCATCATTCTATTACCTTTTTTTTTTTTTGCCAAGTCATTTGTGATAGTCGTTAAGCGGATAAGTACAAAAGTGATATAATCAAAATTTACTGATAATTTTTAATGTACCAATCTGTGTGCAATGGCTAGGGCTTTTTAAAAAAAAAAGCTTAATCAATGAACTTCTGTAAAAAAACAATTTTCCTACATAATGTGTAAATATTCAGGTGAAGAAAAAGGTAATGTTAATCTAGCTGCTATGTTTATTACAGACTGCAAAGAAAGGACAAATACAGTAGCTTTCTCAAGTCTTTGTTGAACATGAACACCAAATAATTAACTCATTTACGTAGGTATTTTGAAAAGCAGAGCCATATACACGTACACCCAACTGAGACGACTTAATAAAATTACATTATGAATTACATTATGGTCATTTCAGATTCACTAACTATCCTACTCCTATCTACATCTCCTTCTTTACGTGTTTTAGCTTTTCGTCCAATGATTATCTAATGTCTGTGACTCGGCATTAACCCTTTTTTTTAGAAAACTATTGAGATGGCTTTGTCTGTCCGCACTCAGATCTTAAAAGCTACTGAAGCTAGAGGGATGCAAATTGGTATGTTTATTATCCGCCCTCCTACTATTAAACTTACTAAATTGCAGTCCTGTAGCCCTACTAGTTTTTATTTTATTCAAGGTTAAAGACAGCCATGATCGTGCGTCTGTGACCCTATAGACGCCAACAACACAGGCCACACGAGCTGGAAGTTTCATGGGCCGTGGCTGGGAGTATCATACAATATTGCTGTACAGAAAACTCGATTCGCCGAAGAAACTTCGGCGCATTTTTTACTTGTTTCTTAATGACATTACTAACTCGTGTCTTTTTCCTTCGCCTGATATTGATCTGTGTTGTTTCACAATTATAAGCAATAAATGTCTCTGTCTCTATTAAGATATGTATATATATACTATATATATATATATATATATATATATATATATATATATATATATATATATATATATATATATATACATATACATATATATATATATATATATATATATATATATATATCTATATATATATATATATATGTATATATTATATATTGTATATGTATTAGGGCTTGTGCCTTGTATGATAAGGCGCCCTATGAGGTAATGTTAGACTAGCGATAATCTTACGCTAAGTCGGTTGGTATTGCACTTCCATCTTCAATGGAGTGTCTGGGGGTTTGTAGATCATTTACGAAGTCGGTATTATCTTGTTGGCTATTACGACGATGTGTTAAACTCATGGTGAGGAGGTTCTTGTAGAAAACACGAAATATAAAACTATATGTATTCTTCTGAGTTTTACATGCTGAAGATCAGATATGATTGTAATTAGTCTTCTAATAACGATAGCTTGATCGCTTCTGCCAATGATGATGGCCTAATCCTATTCCTCTACATGATAAAGCTTAGGTAAAGAGGTACAGGTCTTCTAATGACGATAGCTAACTCTGTTCTCCCTGTCTACCATCGCTGTTACAAGTTATGAAGGAACAGACAGTAGTTCGAACATATGAACATACATACAAATGACATAGTTTCATACGAACACACAATCAAATGAAACACGCTACAGATCACGTAGGCCGTTTGAATTATAGGTCGGGGTAGTTGTCTCAAGCAGGGAGCTTGGGACTAATGTTTATAAACAATTGAATGACTACAGGTGACGGCATGTTATCTTAGCCTACATACTTATTGTATACGTCCATCTTTAGCGTCTCTAGTCTGATCACATTCCTGCAAGCAATCTTTTATATATATGGACTAACATTCCATATTTTTATTATGTAAAACACTTACATTAGCTCGGTCAGCTACCAAACCAACTACTGAATATTACTCAAAACTTGACTTGCATTTGACTTATAGAGTGTGATACAGACACTATGTGAATATATATATATATAATAAGTAATAAAAATTCATGGTGTACATGAATTGATTCAAGTAAAAAATAAAATATAAAACAATGATATGGTAAATAATAGTGATCACGTGATATAAATGATACAGTTTTTTCACTTCTCTCTTAAGATACATATGCTACAGAAAATACTAATGTACTTCTTGACAATTGGCCATAGCAATAGAATAACATGAATTCGATTAACTGATAAAAAATCATATTTTAACTGATAAAAAAATTTCATATATGAATTGATAAAATTATTAATGTTTATGCTAACTGTTATATATCTGATTCATTAATCAATATACTAACTCATATATAACTGCAGATATTGGTATGATAAAAGTAACAGATTGATTATAGGCTACCTGATTTGTTTATACATATGTATATGGATTCATATAATTATGATTAATATATGTGCACTTTAAATAGATTCCTATTGCGTACACGCAAAGATATATTTTCGATTCCGTTATTTATGATCATTTATATATAGATTCTAGTGCGTACACGCAAAAATTATATTTCGATTCTGTTATTTATGATCATTTTATATATATAGGATACATGATACTTTATATATATAGGATACATGACCGAGGTTATACTACTTCACTTTTAACTAACGTTCGAACAACTTTTCGTCCATTACACAGTTCCAGACAACCACCTATAACCCAATGAAACGGCCTATTTTCACAGGGTTAAAACAAGGGGAAAATTTACCTGGGCAGGTCCAACGTTCTATTTTTGCGCTCATACTTATTCTCTGCATCCTAAGCTACACGATTACGTTCGCGATGAATAAAAAAACATCCCAGCACGAGTCCTTCGCCAGCAAAGTAGAGTTGAATATCCTTCGGGTTGTAATTGTCGGAAGTATGTCCCTTTCGTAGTCGATTCCGACAGCTGCCGGAGCATTCCGCATTAAAACGAGATTAACGACGAGATACGGGTGTCGGTCGAAGAAGTCCATGAAATTCCTTTCACATTGTAGGCGGTTGTTACTTGACTGTAGTCGTCCGCTGCGACGAACGATTCTTGAAGTTCGATGTGAAATTCTCGTACTGCAGGATACTGTAACCAGGTTCCATTAATCAGCTGCAAGTGAAATTATACTTGTCACAAGGGCAAAGTAAATTCAGACGACATCCAAATACAGGGGAGGGAAGAGAGCCATTTAGACCAGACTTAACCCACATGAATTCGCTGATATTTTGGAATCAAAAGAGTCCGCTGTACAAAACTTCTTTATCCATGGCATAACAATGAGTGAACCTATCCAGGTCTATGAGGACTGTAAAAATATCCATAATTATAAAAAATAAAACAGATATTCAATACGAATCCCAAAGAAAATTCGATATTACTGGTAGAAAGTTACTAGACAAAGAAGTGTGAAACGGAGCTATTTGTAAGATTGCCAGGCAACATAAGAGTCAAAGAGAAGATTAATCATGATTCTGTATTTCTCTATGCCAACTGAATTAAGTTGTGATAAAATCTGATCCTATGTGCCCTAACAAAAGTTTCATATTCAATTTTCTCGCGCGCATCCTCTGAGGTTAATTTTAAAAAAAAACTTTATTAATAGGTAGGAGGTGCAACGAAAAAACCCACTATGTAACTAATTTTCTAAATAAACTTTGGGTTTTTCAAGAAAATGTGACATTTTCCCATGAATGTTTTTACTTGAATTGTAATAGGCTAATGTTGCAAGTAAATATTTCACATATATATCTTGATACTTCTAAAGTCTATGAGGTTCAGAAAAAATTAATTCATTTTGATGTTATAGAAATTCTATTCCTTATTTTGTTTATTAATTTTAAAATGATTGCAACTCCTTAGCTAAAGTTGCATTGCGCACACCGATAGACACTTGTACCTAACGTCTGCCTTGCCCATGAGAAGTTCGGGCTAAGCATTCCTTTCTCCAGTCAATCTGCTTTTGCAAGCAGAGACGACACACAGATGAAGCCTGTGTAAGCAGATTATTGAGGTTAAAAAGGAACAATGCTGATACGGCAACATGATGACGTCGTCACTTGGCAGGAGATTGCTCTCAGCCAGCTAAGAGTTACGTTACTTGCTGTAATAAATACGACTTTAGGATAAATTTTTTGTTTTTTAATACTCGACCCACATGAGAAGAATGTCTGAAAAAAAAAAGTACCAAAATTGAACAATATATTAGTTTCATGTTGGAAACTGCATGATTATGTTAAATTAAATATACCTTATTCAAACTAATGAAAAAGGTTTTCCATACAAATTCTATATATATTAGCCCTGTATAAGATTCATATAGGATTATTTCATAGATAACATTTTCACTTCTAGACTTCCTGACTTTAAAATCTCTTTTATTTTATTTTATTTATTTATTATTTATTATTATTATTATTAGTTTTTTTTTTTTTTTTTTTTTTTTTTTTTTTTTTTATATATTGACTACGAATATAAATCACCGGGACAGACAATATGTCAGTAGGTTTTGATATGTGTTTGAACTTTTAGCTTATTTGTCATTACTAAAGCGTTAAGTTAGAGTTCAAATCTTTTACGCATATATATTTGGATATTTAATTATCTATGGTTACGTTTTGCTTATTGATTTTATCGTGATTCCTTTTTATTATAATTTGTAACCCTTCCGACTTCTTACGGAGTGTATTATATTGACTCTACTTCTATCCATATTTATTTTATTTTTTTTTTTATATTTATTTATTTATATATTTTTTTATATATATTTGATAAATTAATGGTTGGCTTGAATATGTGGAAAAGTGTTCTAGCGGCGTACCGTATAAGGCTACTTGCGGCATCAATTCTATAGATACAAGATATAAATGATAAAGGTATTTAAAACCGCGAGAACCGCTATAATCAAGTTCGGATCCAATATCACGAGTTGTAACTCGTAAGACATTGACACTTCCTATTAATTATCCGGTATTCTACCAAACCGATTGACTCTGGGCGATAAAATTATACTTGGTTTTGGTTTTTTAATGGATAGGAATTCACACAACGTGTTAAGATTATTATTGATTTACACCACCCGAGTCACAGATTATTATGTGTTGAATTCCATGTTTACTGATTTAGCACTCATAAATATTCCTAACGCACTCCATTGGCGGTGTTTGTTTTTAGTGCTATTAATTCTATATAACGTGTCAAGGAACTATTAACACTAAGAAGTGTTTATTCCCTCTGTCAGACTCGTAATTCCGTTAATAATTCTACGTATATTCTTTCAAGGATTGATTGGCACAGGATAGGCCCTTAACTGACAGGTGTCTTAGTGTGTCCCTTGTTTTCATGACACGTGTTACAATCAGTTATGTGCTTTTTATATCTGTAAGCATTGTAGGCCAGTAAAACAGTGATTTGGCTTTCTGTGACATACTAGGGAACCACTGGATGACGGAATGCAACCAGTTTATGACGATTGGTATATGAAAGAGATTATTACTAATACCTGGTCGTTAGTCATCTGCTGTGTTCTCGGGTTTTCCTCGTCACAGACCTACATAGAACATTACATTTGATTACATTATTCTGATACACATACTATAAATATACTTTTGCTTAAGGGTTTCTGCTCGAAGTGTTTTATTGTTTTTGCCTAGCCACTGACCCTGTTTCCGTTTCGAAGTGTTTATTGTTTGGTGTTTATTGTTTTGCTTATCGCTGTTGACACTTGCTTTGTTCAGTTTGTAACAGTTCTGCGCTCCGACCCAGATATTCAATGCTCGCGATCTCTTGGGTTAAGGAATTTTCTTGTTTAGATACGGTTTTAACAATAGGCACGGATGTTTCTATATCTTTAGTCCAATTAAGGGTTCTTTGCTGTATGGTGCGGGATTGCGGATAATGCGTCAGCTATGATATTTGCTTTCCAGGTAGATATCTTATCTTGGCTCCAATAACCTGAATGATCATTTGTCACCGAGTTCTTTGGACTGTGATTCAAGTCTTTGAAAACTCGTAAAGGACTCATGTTCAGTAAGGACTTTATCAGGATAGCCATAGATTATGAACTTAAAAACAAATGTACTAGTGTTAAAGATACTAGCCCTTCCTTGCCTATTACTGCATATTTACTTTCAGAGGGCTTTAGTTTACGTGAATAAAAAGCTATAGGGAAGAACTGTTTATCATATTACTGAAGTAGTATCCCTCTTAACCCCTTGGTCTGAGGCGTCTGTTGCAATAAAAAAAATTCTTTATTTAAATCAGGGATTTTTAAGTTAGGTGAGCTGCATTTTCCGCTTTTTAAGATATCGAACGCCTGTTGATGCTTTTCAGACCATAATAAATCTACGCTCTTCTTCGTAAGATCTGTTAAAGGAGCTGTCATGATTGAAGAGTTACATATTTACATACGATTGTAATACCCCACTACAGCGCAAAAGTGCTGTATCCCCCTTTTACGTTAATAAGTATCCGGAAAGTTATGAATAGACGACACCTTACCATGGACTACTTTAAGACCTTGACTAGACACATAAAACCTAGATAAACAGTTGTTTTTCGGTTTTAAAAAAAACTCACATTTAGATATTTTACTCTGAGATTATTTGTCTTTGTCTCTGTAGCACTAGCTCTAGTTTATGTGAATGTACTTCTAAGGTATTAGAAAGGATTACAAGATCATCCATATAGGCATGTAGGTTATCCCTAAAAGTCTCCAAACACTATATTGTAATTGGGCGCAACGTAAGCCGGAGGCATACGTAAAAAATTGATAATGTCCCCTGAGTGTGCTGAAAACGGAGTATGAGGTACAATCACTTAGGTAATGGTATCTGGTAAAAGCTTTTAAGTAAGTCCAAGCTGGTGAAAATTTATTCAATAACCTAACAGAGATAAGATGTCGTCGCTACATGGCACTGGAAACTATCGGGAGTCGTTTCCTTGTTTAAGCGACAGAAATCTACGCAGATACGCCAAGTCCGATCTTTTATGGCATGACGTTTTGAGGGAAAATTATATGGGCTATTTGATTTCCTAATGGCTCCTATTACTAACATATTTCAACTTCGTCATTTATCTCTATTTTGAAATTGCAGTGAGAGTCTATACGAAGGTACGTATATAGCTTTATGTTTGTCCTTAGACCATATTTTGTGTTAAATTACATCCGTTTTTCCCAGAGATCACTCGCTAGTGGAGAAACTTCTGTATTCAGGTAAAAGATAAAAAAAAATTTCTGCTGAATCACCTCTGCTTGAATGACTTTACGGATATTACTTTAGATAGATTATCGAGAGATTCATCTACGACTGGTTGGGCGGGATTATTATTAGCAACACCAATATTAGGGCTTTGTTCGCGGAAATCGTTATATTTCAGTGTCGGGAGGATTAAAATTTCATTTCCCAGCAAAGTCTTTTTACACGCACTAAGACATTCGAGGGTGCATGCTTCTCGAGATTTTGCGTGCAAAGTGCGACTGCGGTTGTGGGAGAATTCTGTTGGGTCATTTGAACAATGTTACGATTTATGAGACAAATGTATAGTTCCTTTATATAAGTTATTATTTTGATTAACTGTCTCATTTTTGTTCAAACAGGATTTTAATATGTTTGAAGGTTTATAGGATTTCCCTTTGATAAACACGCCTTATTTTGCAGATGTAAGTTAATATTTTGTATACCCCTAGATGAATCTTACAATTACACTAGATACAGATCAATGTTTTTTATAACTATAGAGGTATCTGTAAACGCTCGCTTATCCGGACTTCTCATTAGGGAAGTTCGAACAACAGACGGTGAGTCCGTAAATACAGGATATTACGTGTACTAAAGGAATAAACAAGATATTCTAATTTTTACGGCGCGTACAGTCGGGCTTTATCCACCACTACTTATAATAACTTACGTATTAAAAAAAAACGAAAACCTGCTCTGATTACTTTTATCGGTCGTGTGTTTCATAGAAAAATCCTTTTTAATTCAAAAAGAATATCGGTATGTATGAACCAACATCGCTTTTCCCCACTCTGCTAGAGTCGCTTATTGTATGAAATTTGCTATGCTTTGAACACTTCGGCAGTTTTTTGACTGACCTTGACCGCTTGACTAGGTGACACAGTCACCGAGTTTGCTTGTTTGATTCTGAACGGCTACTGTTTCTATTTTTTTTTTTTAATAATTAAGATCCTTCTCTTTATTACCATCGGCAAAGTATTGTGTATTTTTAGCATTATGTTGCTGGTTACGTATAAAGCAATGAATGACGAACTATTAGGAACTGAGCGATTACTAATAAGACAAGTTATAACTACTGCATTCAATATTAACTGTTTGTACTTCATCTTTGCTAAAATTTGAAATAGTGAGGGATCCTGGTCAGCACATTTAGCCTGATGAAAGTTTTTTACAGACATGTTATTCTTGCAATCCAGCCATATTTTTAAAGTTATTTGATTGCAGCCATATTTTTAAAGTTAAGTTGAGTCATTGAGGTTCGATATTTTATATAACTCAAAAAACTCAAGGCTAAAACTGCGATCGGGACTTGCAAAGGAGCATTTATTGTCATGACCCGAAATAGTGTTACCTCTAATTTATATAGATTTGTACGGGTGTTCCACTTGTTTTTGTGTGTTTTCTAATCACTACGGTGCTTAACGACCCTATCCATTGCATCTGTATAAATACAGACGTCCACTGCGTAAAACGTCATATTCACTGTTTAATATGATTTGTTACGTAAGGACTAATAATCACCCAAAAATGATTAAAAATTAAAACATAGTATATGATGATGATATTTCAGTAGAACTTCTGGAAACAGACACTCAAAGATAAAAACTCGCAGTAGCGAATCTCATGATGTTGATAATTTCTGTAAAAAGTAAGTTAATTAATGTCTCGTAACTTCAGCCACAGAATAACGAAATTCGACCTGCAAAGGAAACACTCAAAGTTACTCCAAATGAATAAAAAATTGTACTTAGCTTGCTTTTGTGGGAAGTCACGGTGTTCCGCATAACGACACACGGCCGGTTGGTCCTCCTTCTCTATTTAGCGGATGACCTGGTTTGGCTTCAGTTTCCCCACGTGCGCGTTGTTTCGATGATTCGAGCCCTTGAAAATCCGATGCTGCAGACGCGTTCGGTTTTGTTTCTTGAGTGCCGGAAACGCTCACTAACGATGTTTTCTTGATTGATTCTAATGAGAGACGAAGCTTGCGTTGTCGTAGGAAAAAGGACACGTCGGTTGTTTGTTGAAGTTATTCACTAACGATGATACTAAGTTGCCTGAAGAATCTCTTGCTTTCATCGTCGTTAAAGAGTTCTTGTTGTTTTCGAAGTCGCTCACTAACGATGATACTATGTTGCTTGAAGAATCTGCTGCTTCCGTCGTCGTTGACTTCTTATGATACATGATTTATTATTCTGGTTTTTCTTCGAGGACGTTGTAGAGTTCTTCTGGTACGCTGGCCACCAATATTAGGGCTTGTGCTTGTATGATAAGGCGCCCTATGAGGTAATGTTAGACTAGCGATAATCTTACGCTAAGTCGGTTGGTATTGCACTTCCATCTTCAATGGAGTGTCTGGGGGTTTGTAGATCATTTACGAAGTCGGTATTATCTTGTTGGTTATTACGACGATGTGTTAAACTCATGGTGAGGAGGTTCTTGTAGAAAACACGAAATATAAAACTATGTATTCTTCTGAAGTTTTACATGCTGAAGATCAGATATGATTGTAATTAGTCTTCTAATAACGATAGCTTG
>NC_087201.1:6500706-6503206 GCF_015104395.2 Macrobrachium nipponense
TTCATTTAGTAAGGTAGCCAGATCTACTCTTCTTGAATTTCGCCTCTGATTTAACTCGAATGGTAATAGGTAAGCAGAAATAAATAAATGAATAAATAAAAAAAATAATTAATGATTTGACTCTGGGGTCGGGAAATCCAGTCAAAAAACTGACTACCAATGAGAATACAAACCTTCTGATACATGTTTGCTTGCACACAATATTTCATATTTGAGTCTTTAACGAAGCAGCTTAGTCAGAAATATATACAGATGATACTGGCTGCGTGTATCGTGTGACTCTTAAAAGATAACAAACTGGTTGAAAAGCAAAGGAATGAAGGTGAGGGATATACGTGAAACCTACAAAAGACAATCATATATTAATGTGGCTTCGCTTTCACTCGCTAAAGTCGGAAACTTTTCGACATTAAATTTTTGTCTGTAATGGAAGTAACACATGTTTACAAAAAAACAAAATCCTGCTTGGAAAAAAAGAACAAAATCCCTTCATTAGGTCTCACAAAATCCTGCTTATAAAAAGCCAATCAAATAAAATGAGAAACAACGCGGAACCTAACCTCATCTGTCAATATAAATCTTGGCCGTAAATTATATAACATTACATAACAAAGTAAAGTACATGGATTCTGGCTTTTTATTTTCAACTACAAAATACATATTAAAAACCTTATCTAAAAAATCAAACATTCATAGATATCCACTAAATAAAAATGCACGTCATTCTTTGAATAATTCGAACCCATCTGAATGGCTCTCAGATCTATTTTTCTAAAATCTGTTAAGAAATTATGACTTGTATAAAATCACTCCCTGACATCGTATAGAAAAATTAGAAACAAAAACGAAAATATTTCCTTTTCACTACAAATAAGAAAAAAATAGTAATTCCTTTATCAAGGTAAAATCAGCGTTTTATAATTCACACGCCTCTTGCCAACAAAATATTATCGAAATTTTGCTCTGAACGTGGTAAACATCTTTCCCATATTGGTCAGTGTTCGTTCTATGGGTGAGTTTTCTATGCAGCTTGAGTTAGCTTGTCAGCCATTTGCTACATGCCTCTAATGACGGATGGTGGATGGTCGACTCTAATTAAGCAACGTTCTGAGTAGCTAGGTGCTTTTTTCCTTCACATAAACCACACGACGCTACATCCTTCCAAATCAGGATTTCCCGGTGAAAGGATTTTTGCCAGGAACTAAATTTAGTGAAAGGAAGGGAATCCTAACAAATGAATGGATGGCGTTTGATAGGCCTCTCCTGTCATTCCCTTTTTATTTCTTTGACTTTCAACTGTCGCCTTTTCTTTGACTTCGCCTGCGGAGTATTTCAACGGGAATATAGATTTCGACCTCCAGAACACATTCCTCTTTCGTTCTCTGCTTCCGACGAAAACTACACACACACACGGCGGAACCTTAGATGTTTTCGCGGACGCATAACATTACATGATATTACTCTTTTGATTTTTTAGCTTTTCAATGAAGAAATAATAGATGGTTAAACTCTCTCTCTCTCTCTCTCTCTCTCTCTCTCTCTCTCTCTCTCTCTCTCTCTCTCTCTCTCTCTCTCTGTTTCATTTTTTTTGTAAGAAATGAAAACGTCAACCACCGTAGCGCTGGTGCAGAAGCAAGCGCTGATTGTTAGATTGGTGATTGAACATTTGTTTGTTAAGCTTGGATTTGTAATTAATTGCCAGATTACGAGTATTTTGGCTATTTTAGAAATGTATATCTCATGCTTTTAGCTTATTACGGAGTTATCTTTTTTTACTCAGCAACGTAGTATCTTTATTGGGTTATATTTGTCATTTTCATTTTCAAAATAGATCGCGTTTCTATCGTATGACGTTTCTCAACCTTCCATGTGGTTTTTATTTCTGCTCGTGGCAATTCCTATTATAGTAGATTTCTTTAAACCTGGCAAACTTGCACTTAACTAGCACTTAGCTGCTTGTCGCTGATTGGATGAATGTCGTGTTGTCCGAATCTCTCAGTTTTGTTTTCACTCTGTTTCAGAATTGTGATTATATGGCCATAGATTAAGATAAGAGCCAAATTATGTAATGTTATGTAAATACCAGTTGTAATAAACTTACATACCAAATTATTATATAATAGTTAACAGTTATGAAACAACACTCCCCGAAGCTGTAGACTTGAAATATGTTTCAAATGCATGAACTTTAATGTTTAAATTTCTAGCTAGATTTTTAGTGCAATCATGCCATTGGTTGTTTGAAAAAAAAAAAAAAAAACATTTATTGTACATTGCTGATGTTGTATAACGCCTAAGAACTAAATACTATCGTAGAAATGTAAGCTTGTCAAAAAATTTGGGGTGGAAGAGTTGTGGGAGGAACAGCCTCGGGATTGACAGAAAGTTGACGTACTCTCAGCGGGAGGTTCAAATGCGGGTTGTGGTGTTTTTGTCTTCATAAAATAATAAAGATGTTTATATATCATAATGTTAATTTTTTGCATTTCAAAAGTACTAC
>NC_087201.1:6508935-6526435 GCF_015104395.2 Macrobrachium nipponense
ATCGATTAATGAATACGACGGGAAAATAGGCAAAAAAAAAAAAAAAAAAATCTAAATCATTGGTTTATATATATATATATATATATATATATATATATATATATATATATATATATATATATATATAATACATCAGGGAAATCGTTGATAAAATATTCAGGAGTACCAGGAAGACAGCAGTCTAAGAAGCATGCTTTATTTATTTGAGAAAAGTTTCATGTTGCTTCAACATATCATCAGTCTGTAATAATTAAAATTTTACTCGATAAATTACAAGTTAAAAGTACACATTATTACCAATAAAAATTCAGCTAAAATTCATTTAAAACTTTAAAATAAAAACAAAATATGAGCGAGAAAGGCTACCTATTCAAGGAAAGGAAAAGAGCCAAGTGACCACAACAGTTCATACATGCCCAGACAACACTTAGGCCAGAGAGAGGAAACGAAGAAACATCAGAGTTTAAGCCTGGAGAGAGGTGCTTGATAATAAAGCAACATGAAACGTTTCTCAAATAAATAAAGCATGCTTCTTAGACTGCTGTCTTCCTGGGACTCCTGAATATTTTATATATATATATATATATATATATATATATATATATATATATCTATATATATATATATATATATATATATATATATATATATACATATTTTGTACGGTGGAAATATATATATATTTTTTGTACGGCGGAAACATGTTAGGGTAGGCGGGTTTAGTCCTTGTGTTTTGTGGGACAAGTGTTAAACGGTATAATAATAATAATAATAATAATAATAACTAATAATAATAATAATAATAATAATAATAATAATAATAATAATAATAAGATTTTCCGCATAAAAGCAGAAGCTAAATTCTTTAAATGCCAACTAATTTTAATTCCAAAAAGAAAAAAAGAAAAAAAGTCAGATAAAGCAGTTGACTAAAAGGAGAAAAGGTTACTCCTGCATTCGCCTGTATCAGTAGTCCACTCCCTTGTAGATTTGTTTTTATCTTGTTTTTAATTAGCAATTATAATGAATTTAAAACAATCGGGGTCGTGCCCCCAATTTAAAAATATTTTGCTTTTGGTTAACTTTTTTCCGAACAAATTCTACGTTAATTATTTAAATGCTAAAGCCTATTAATTAATGTAACCACGAATGAGTTGAAAACTGACATTTTAATGATTTTGATAAGTCTAGCATCAGGATTAAAATTTCCACAATCTCTAATTCGTTACAACTATTTTTCCCCGGAAGTGCTTGATAACACTCTCCAAAACTGTTGCTTGTGTCGGGTGAAAAGTTGCTAAATTAGTAGTGCCTCGACTTATCAACTCCTCTTTCTCTGACACTTATTGTAACGCCACATGGAATTCCATTTTGAACCCAGTCATCCACGTAGAGCTAAATTGCGTACTACATAAGTTGATTTATAGAACGATAAAGACCCATTTCTCATTTCTCACTTGGAATGGGCTCTCTCCTTCTCTCTCTCTCTCTCTCTATCTCTCTCTCTCTCTCTCTCTCTCTCTCTATATATATCATATATATATATATATATATATATATATATATATATAGATATATATATATATATATATATATATAAGGTGTTTTTTCTTTGACATGTCACGGTTTTATATATTGTCACTTTGTTGTGATATTTTTTTTTTATTCTTAGCTATTTTATTATTCTGGTTTTTGTTATGTATATGAATTTTATTGTTATCCATTTA
Organism: Macrobrachium nipponense; assembly: GCF_015104395.2. Classification (NCBI taxonomy): domain Eukaryota; kingdom Metazoa; phylum Arthropoda; class Malacostraca; order Decapoda; family Palaemonidae; genus Macrobrachium; species Macrobrachium nipponense. The sequence goes on from NC_087201.1 coordinate 6,510,663, forward strand.
GTTTGTTTTCCTCCTCCCCGGTGGTTTGTCTTGTTTGGTAATTGCCACTAATGACCATTCTGTCTTTCCATATATTTGTGAGCGAGGGGTGCTGTCACCGTGGCTGTGTCGGAGATTGTTTGGACTGAAGGAGTCAGGTTGATCTCTGAGCCTTATTACTCCTGGTGATTTGGATTTGCTACGTATCGCCTACTTGGATTTATGATTATTCTTGAAGGATTTACGCTTCATCCTGCCTCACCTTCGGCTCAGTAAATGTCGAGGGGCTCTCACTTAGCCAAGGTATAAGTGATTAATATTTTTTGGAATGTTCAGGCGATCTTTGTGATGCCCTTGGCTCTGGTTGATTTGGACGTCCCGGGTTTTTTTGGAGGATCATCCTCGAGGACGTAGGATCGCTGTGTGAATCCTGTGGAATATCACTTGGTCACTTCACTTTTGTCTCTGGACGCAGAGGCATATAATTAATTGTAAAGATCACGGCTATAACTCCCAGTGTTACGGAGGACAGAAAATACCTATATATATAATTAAGGAGATCACGGCCACAGCTCCAGTATTTAAGAGGAGGGAAACCACCGCTAGGGTTTAGTTTGTATTTGATAGGTTATTCTTGCTTTCCGTATGCCTTTCCTCCTGTCTGAACCCCCTTCTCTTTGTGGATGTATCTTTGCTTTTTCCTATCTTAATTGGGTAAGTGTTGTTTCATAAATAATTCAGGATGATTGGTTTTGTTTCAATAATATATGTATTCCGAGGTTCAGGAGTAACTTCTGTCTAGATATTTTTGTATTAAATTTAAGTATTTTTGTGGTGTTTCGTTTTCCCCCATGAATTAATTTTTGCACTTTGATAATATTTGAGAGCTATTCCACTGATTGTGGACTTAGTTTCTTGTTGTGAACAGAGTTTGGTAAGAAAGTTATTTAATTTTTAGTACGGAGGAAAAGGACCGTTACAAATTGGCGACCGTTTTGAACAGGATTTTACGTTCCTGTCTGTTCACTAAGTGCAAGTTAATTCTGGGGGCTTGGTTTTCTGTAAACAACATTTTTACACCTCCTCGTGTTTGGTTTGTTGGAGTTTGCTTATTTATTAGTTAGTTTGTTTAAAAAACAATGGCGACAGTTAATGTGTTAGATCTCCTGTCTGGAGAGGGGTGGTGGCAAGCAAGGCTTGCGGAGCTTGACAGAAGTGAATTGGAGCAAGTAGCTCAACATTTGGAGTTGGAGTATGATGTATCCCATTAGAAAAGGCTTATTGTTAATCCAGGTTTATGATTATGTCAGTATGGTTAAAAAGAGTGAGGTATTAACACCCAAGACTGAGGGGTCTGTAGAGGTATTGTCTAAACAAATTGAATTAAAACTTTAGAATTTAACTTGGAGAGATTTAAGGCTGAGGAGAGAGAGAGAGAGAGAATGTTTTGAGAGAGAGATGCGAATGCAGCTCCCTCTCCCCCCCTCCTTCCTCCGAGTAGTTTGGTAACGCCTGCCATTAATTTGGGGCAGGCCCCTTAAGTTTGTGCCGTGTTTCCAAGAGAATAATGTTGCGGAATTTTTGTTTCATTTGAGAGGATTGCGGCCAAATTGCAGTGGCCCCAGGAATACTGGACACTCTCATACAGAGTAAATTTGTAGGAAGGGCTCAAAAGGTTTATGTTACTTTGGATGAAACTTTGTCATCAGATTACGAAAATGTTAAGGCTATCGTGTTGAAAGCATACGAGCTGGTCCCGGAAGCCTACAGGCAAAGGTTCAGAAATTTGCAGAAGGGTAGTGACCAAACCTTTGTAGAGTTCGCGAGGGGAAAAAGACAATTTGCCGAAGACTGGTTTAAATCGAAAGAGGTGGATGACATGGAAAAATTAAAAGAATTGTTATTTGTAGAAGAATTCAAGAGGTGTGTATCAGATAAGTTAAAAGTTCACCTTGAGGAACTGAAAATTGACACTTTAACAGGAAGCCGCTATTGCTAGCGATGAATATTATTTGTCACACAAGAGTGAGTTAGGAGCATCAGGGACACGTGTAGAACCGAAATGGGATAGGACAGGTCGAGGTGGTTATAATAAGAGTAAGACGTTTATACGGCCTAATCATAATAATAAGAATCAATTTAGGGCACAGGAACCTGTTAATAGTGATAAAAGTTTCTCTGCTTATAATGATAAGAGAGGTTATGGTTCCAATGATCCAGAGTTTCCGGTGGAAAAAAGAAGGTAACGTGTTTTTATTGTAATAAGAAAGGGCATTTGAAGAGTTCTTGCTTTGCTTTCAAAAAATCATTGCAGGCTAGAGGAAGACCGGTGATGGGAGTCGGTAGAAAAGAAAGAGATCCTGTCCCGACCAGACCAAGTGACCAATGACTATCAGACTTGTTTTGTTTCTTTTTGAGAGGTATCGTCTAGTGGGAAAGTGTCTTCGGTCAATTCACCCATTGAAAAGGAAGTAAGGATTTTGCGGGATACTGGGGCGGCCCAGTCCTTGATCTTACGGGATGCGTTACCTAAAGATTTGGCTTTGATTATAAAGAGTTTGTTTTGCTGTCTGGTTTTTTTTTTTTCCTGATTCAGTCCGAGTCTTACCCCATTGGAAATTTTCATTTGAAATGTCCTTCTTTTTCAGGAATTTTGAAATTGGCAGTAGTAAATAAGTTTCCTGTCAAAGAGGTTGATATTGTTTTGGGGAATGACGTGGCTTTTAAGAATAAGACTTGTCCAATTTTGATCAATCCAGAAGTAGCAGTAGTTACGCGTTCTAGTGCTAGATTGTTGACGTTGCAACTGATGTAGATTTGAGTAGTTTGGAACGTAGAAGTAATATTGTAGGAGATATTAATATATTTGAGGGATCATCCGAATTGGACTGTGGAAGAGCTTGTTAAGCCCAGAAAAATGAATTTCGCGACCTACCCAATAGAGTCAGGCGAAGAGTCGGAACGTTGACTGTACCTAAATTTAGAATTATTAAGAATATTTTGTATAGGGTGAGTAGGCCGATGGAGGCTGGTAACTCGGAACATGAAATATTAAGAAAACAAATAATGGGCCCTGTTATATTTACAGAAATGCTTTGATGTCGTTGGCTCATGAAAGTGGTTTGGCTGGGCATTTTGGTGTTTATAAGACGACCAGCAAACTCTTCGCGAACTATTTCTGGCCCAAGTTGAAAGCAGACGTTAAGAAGTTTGTTAATAGTTGCGATGTGTGCCAAAAAGTCGGTAAGCCGAATCAACCTGTTCCTAAAGCTCCTTTGTGCCCCATCCCTGTGGTTTCCGAGCCTTTCAAAGAGGTAATTATCTATGTTGTGGTCCGTTACCGAGGACTCGTAGTGGGAATAGTATATTTTCACTATAATGGATAAAATGTCTCGTTATCCTGAAGCTATTCCCCTCCGTACAATTAAGAGTGAAAAAATTGTAGAAGTACTAACCAACTTTTTTACTAGGTTTTGGGATGCCCAAGGTCGTTCAGTCAGACGGTGTGGGACTAATTTTGTTAGTAAATATTTCAAAGGTAAGATGAATGAATTGGGCATTAGACATGTGACTTCTTCCCCATATCATCCAGAAAGTCAGGGTGCCCTTGAGAGATTCCATCAGACCCTGAAGTCAATGATAAAGAAATATTGTTTAACTCATGGATCCGACTGGGACAAGGAATTGCCTTATTTATTATTTGCTTTCCGGTCAGCTCCAAGTCAGTCCTTAGGTTTGTCACCTTTTGATTTGGTCTTTGGACATTGTGTGCGTGGTCCTCTTGATGTGGTAAGGGAATCTTGGGAAGGTGATATCCCAGACATCAGTTTGTTGGATTATGTGACAAACTTGGGTGACAAATTGTCGAAGGCTTGGAAATTTGCCCGAGAAAATTTATTGTGTAGTCAAAAAAGGATGAAATACTTTTTTGATAGAAAGGCTAAAGTGCGTAATTTCGCAGTAGGCGATAGGGTTTTGGTACTTTTGCCGTTGCCGGGTAATTCTTTGAAAGCTTCCTTCTCTGGACCATGGAAAATTTTGAAGAAAGTTAGTGAGGTAAATTATTTGGTTGAAACTCCGGAAAGAAGGAAGCCTTTCCAATTGTGTCATGTGAACATGTTAAAAGCATATAAGGGAAGAGAGAAAGTTATTCCAATAGCCACTATTACGGACGATGTTTCAAATAATAATAATCTTTATTCCTTTTCAGATGATAATTGTGATAATGAAATTTTGCATGTCGAGTAATAAGAATTATTTGGAGAAATTTGATGGTTTGGTCTCTCATCTCAGTAGCGAGAAACGAAGGTCTTTAAGAAAATTGGTTATGGGTTACAAAGAATTGTTTTCAGAGGTACCGGGTCATACGTCTATTTTGGAACATGACGTGGACGTTGGGAATGCCACACCAAATAAAGCAGTCCCCTTATAGGTTAAAACCCCTTTAAAACTAAGGTAGTAGCCAAAAGAAGTTGACTATATGTTAAAGCATGGTTTAATAGAGCCCAGTAAAAGCCCATGGTCCTCTCCGGTAGTGTTAGTGAAAAAGCCTGATGGTGATTTTCGTTTGTGTTTTGACTATAGGAAAGTTAATGAAGTCACGCAGACCGATTGTTATCCCTTGCCTCGTATTGAGGATTGTATTGATCGCATGGGAAAATCAAAGTTTATTAGTAAATTTGACTGTTAAAAGGGTATGGGCAAGTTCCTTTATCAAAACGAGCCAGGGCCCTGTCTGCTTTTGTGACTCCACAAGGGTTATTTCAATGCCGTGTAATGCCGTTCGGCATGAAGAACGCTGCGGCTACGTTTCAACGTTTAATGAACACACTGGTTTATGGTTTGGAAGGTTGCGTTGTGTATATTGATGATATCGTAATTTATAGCGATGACTGGGAAACGCATCTAAAGCGTATTAGGGCTTTATTTGAGGTCTTAAAAAAGGCCGGATTGGTAATTAATTTGAAAAAAAGTGAATTTGCCAAAGCGAAGGTAAGCTATTTAGGTCATGAGGTTGGTGACGGTAAGGTGGCGCCTAAACAAGCCAATGTAGAAGCCATTGAGAAAATTTCCATTCCAAAGTGTCGAAAGGATGTCAGAAAATTCCTGGGTCTAGTTGGTTATTATCGTAAATTTGTAAGGAATTTTTCTGACATCGCTGATCCTCTCACTAATTTGTTGAAGAAAACTGTTCCTTTTAATTGGACTCCTGAAACGCAAAGGGCATTTGAGTGTTTAAAAGGTGTGCTTCTTAGTGTCCCCGTTTTAAGGGCTCCGGATTTCGACCTGCCTTTTCGCTTGCCACTGACGCAAGTGATGTCGGTGTCGGAGCGGTCTTACTACAGAACGACGAGCAAGGCGTTTCTCACCCGGTCGCGTTCTTTTCGAAGAAATTGAATTCCGCTCAACGAAAGTATTCGACGGTCGAGAAGGAGACACTCGCACTCATTCTGGCTATTAATAATTTTTCCATCTATCTTTCTTCCACAGGAACTCCTATAAAGATTATGACTGACCATAACCCTTTGACCTCATCAACAGATACAAAAATAAAAACCAACGTCTGATGCGTTGGAGCCTCATGTTGCAGGAATGGAATCTAGAATTCACTCATGTCCCAGGAAAAGACAACGTTGTGGCCGATGCTCTCTCTCGCAGCGTGAGTAGGGAATGATTCTTGCAGAGGGCTATGCGGATATTAAGGTAGTATCTGTATCGTTCTGGTTACGGTGTGTGTACTGTTGAAGTAGGTGCTTAGGTTTGTATTGTAAAAGTAGAGGAGGGTGTAACATATAGTATTAATTCTATTTTCCATTTACAGCGAGTTCTGTAAATGCCTAGGGTTATAAAATTAAGAATAGTCTAATTAAGGCCATAGGTGAAGATAGAAAGTGCTAATCGGTGTTCATATTTTGTGGCAATGTTTATTTTAATGAAGGTTGAAGTGCTTATAATGCATGATGGAATTGAGTGTTATAGGATACAAATGTGTAATATCGTAAAAATGTTTACTGAAAAGTGTGGTATACCATGATGTTGGTATACAATGATGTTGGTATTTGTTGGTCTTTGGCGCATGGTATAATACGGTGAGGTGGTTAATTTGGTGATTAGGATATTAATCGGAGAATCTACATTGTTAGCGGACAGCTACTAATCCGGGCATTCTTGGTTTTCAGGCATAATTACGCTTCACGAAATTGTGTGTGGGATTGCGCAGGGGAAAACTGTGTTGGTTTTCTCGTGTTGTCCAGTGTTAGTATATGCATTCGGTAGGACACTTTTATAGTGAAATAGTGTGTTGTCACTGTGATATAGACAGGGCTATTGTTCGCTGAACATTGTTGCAACGAGCGATTTGAAACAAAGTGAAACAACGTTGAGTGTGTGTAAATAAATTATGGCCTATGAACAGTTCTATGGAATCCGGATTAGAGCAGTGTAGCTCTTAATAATATACGTGTGTGAGAGTTTTGAAGCTCTTGGGTTAACAATGTGTTTGGCGATGGTTTTTGAGGTTTTCTGTGTTGTAGATTTTCCATTATATTAATGATATTTTGTTAATTTTGATGCCATTGTGAGCTGCATCCTTGTTCCTTTGCCACCCCTCCTGTTGGATATCAGTGTAAGTTTATTATTTTTACATTCATACCTTTGTTTTTTCTTTGCAGGGTTGTATAAAACCTTGTGTTTGGCTTGTGGGTCCTTTTAATGACTATTTAGTTTTTTTTTCTTTTTAAGTATACTATGTTATTTACTGTAAAAAAAAAATATATGTATATTTTTTTTCTTTTGGGAGAGGAGGTGTCACTTTGTTGTGATATTTTATTCTTAGCTATTTTATTATTCTGGTTTTTGTTATGTATATGAATTTTATTGTTATCCATTTAGTTTGTTTTCCTCCTCCCCGGTGGTTTGTCTTGTTTGGTAATTGCCACTAATGACCATTCTGTCTTTCCATATATTTGTGAGCGAGGGGTGCTGTCACCGTGGCTGTGTCGGAGATTGTTTGGACTGAAGGAGTCAGTTGATCTCTGAGCCTTTATTACTCCTGGTGATTTGGATTTGCTACGTATCGCCTACTTGGATTTATGATTATTCTTGAAGGATTTACGCTTCATCCTGCCTCACCTTCGGCTCAGTAAATGTCGAGGGGCTCTCACTTAGCCAAGGTATAAGTGATTAATATTTTTGGAATGTTCAGGCGATCTTTGTGATGCCCTTGGCTCTGGTTTGATTTGGGCGTCCCGGGTTTTTGGGAGGATCATCCTCGAGGACGTAGGATCGCTGATGTGTGAATCCTGTGGAATATCACTTGGTCACTTCACCTTTGTCTCTGGACGCAGAGGCATATAATTAATTGTAAAGATCACGCCTATAACTCCAGTGTTACAGAGGACAGAAATACCTATATATATAATTAAGGAGATCACGGCCACAGCTCCAGTATTTAAGAGGAGGGAAAACCACCAGCTAGGGTTTAGTTTGTATTTGATAGGTTATTCTTGCTTTCCGTATGCCTTCTCCCCCTGTCTGAACCCCCACCCCATTCTCTTTGTGGATGTATCTTTGCTTTTTCCTATCTTAATTGGGTAAGTGTGTTGTTTCATAAATAATTCAGGATGATTGGTTTTCAATAATATATGTATTCCGAGGTTCAGGAGTAACTTCTGTCTAGATATTTTTGTATTAAATTTAAGTATTTTTGTGGTGTTTCGTTTCCCCTGATTAATTTTTGCACTTTGATAATATTTGAGAGCTATTCCACTGATTGTGGACTAGTTTCTTGTTGTGAACAGAGTTTGGTAAGAAAGTTATTTAATTTTTAGTAACGGAGGAAAAGGACCGTTACAATATATTATATATATATATATATATATATATATATATATATATATATATATATTGTGTGTATGTGTACTCCCACTATTATTTGTCTATATTTAATATCGAAAGTACTTTACTATTTTTCCTTTAGTTTTTCGCAATCTGTCCCCTCCCTATTTGATCTCAGCACAAAAGGATTTTGACTTTTTCTTGTTCTTGCAAGAAAAATGAGATTTCTGATTTTTTCAAGCTCTTCGTTTTTCAATTATACATGTGTGCCGCCTATGGGCAAATAAATAAATAAAATTAATAATCGTCTACTCAATTTTGATGAAGGTCAGGTAGTTTATTCATAATCATTGATGTAGGTGGGTGAACATACTTTGCCTTGTTGGTATGGAAGAATTTATGGTTTCATATAAAACGTGTTCATATAAACGGGAAAGGACGATACATTTGTACTGTTTTCTTATCAACCGCCATTTGATAGTTTAGGCGACACCAAGCAGTTGAGTCGTTAACGGCAAAGAAGATGACCAATCAGCGAAGCGAGCTAAATATAGCCGGCTGGAAATGTTTCTTGAAGTCTCCGATAGTTGGCAGCACTTTGCAGTGTCATTTTAATTTGGGCAACTGCATTTTCAAGACGGGGGAGGAAGGGCGCTGAATTTACGTTCAAGATGTAACTACTCGATAGTTACTCCAGTTTCGATGTACTTAGAGTAATGAATAAATATTATTAGTTATGTAGATCATAATCTTTACAAAATTGAAAGTTTCTTGCACTTAATAGCAGATCATATTTCCATGTTGACTAATATTTCAACCCTCGAAAATAATGGCTTTACCCGCCCAACCTGTAACCTGTCGTTCAGGGTCCTTGGCAAGGACTACTTATAGGGGGAGAGTTGTATGGCTACTTCACTCAAACCAATAGATGGAGCAAACGTGCATGTGAATGGGGAGATTGGGGGGATTGGGGATTGTTGGAGGGGGTTGCGATGTGGGTGTGGAAAATAGGTACTCGATGAAGTATCTAATAACAATGAAAACTTTTTTTTTTTATTAATTTTAGTTGTCGTGGACTATATACGCTAATTAAATTTGCCATTATGCAGAAGTTCGTGCCTATGACCTGTTACCATGATTCTAATCTGTTAATTAAGAGAGAGAGAGAGAGAGAGAGAGAGAGAGAGAGAGAGAGAGAGAGAGAGATTCATTGCCTTCATAAACGACGCTTGAGGGAGACAGATTGTTACTCACGATTCATGCTGTCCATCGAGATGACACGACATATGATTCCAGAATCTTTTTTTTTTTTTTTTTACTTCCCTATTTTTTTGTCCCTCACCTCAATTTTTCTTATTTTTTTTTTTTTTGTCTCTCACCCGCATTTTTCTATTCATTAAATTTCGTCTACTCCGAATTCTGGTCCCTGGTTATCTTGTGCCTCACTTCACCCTCTATTTATTTGAACCCTTTGTCAAAAACCCTCTTTCTTTCAAAGCTCGAAGCCACTGTTGCAAAGGAGTGTTCAGCCACCACTTTCATTTCACCTTCTGTTTAATCTCCTGGTAATTATTTCTCCAGGCGAAGAAAATAATCCTGCATTTTCTTTGTACTTTCCTGATTACATTTTATGTCTCTCCTCTGTCAAATTTATCTCTCTTCCCACTCCCGCCCACCCACCCACCCCCACCACCCAAATCTCTTCTCCCTCAGATACTTACCTTATTAAGCCAATTTTGTTGTGTTTCAAACAAACACAAACAAAATTGTTGAGATTTTTTTTGTTTATGCACCCGGATAACTTATAAAGATTTTGATGTTTAATTTCCACTGTAGATCGAAACGAGATGATAATAGTGTGTTAGTTTTTATTTATAGATAGGTTACTTGTATGCAATGTGGGTTGGGGGTAAAAGTGAAAAAGATGCCGTTGTCTGATTTGATAATGTATCTTAGGAGTAAATTTAATAATATTGATTGGTGGGTTTTGCGTAATACATAAAGGAACTTTTGTAAGGTTTCCTCAAGGAAAACATGGAAATATGGTTTTTTTTTTTTTTTTTAGAAAAGGCTGCCTCAATTTTGTACGATGCTGTTCCCGTTAACACTTACGGTCTGTTAGTTCAAATTCTATTCAAGAAGGGTATTAGTTTTATAGTATGTGACTTAATTGAAGACTAATGCTGTAAAATGTGATCACTGAATGTTTGTACAATTATATAAAAAAATGTTCTGTTGACGTTATTAAGAGCTGTATATATTAATAATTCCCATCCCAACAAAGTATGCAATCAAAATTAATGTATTGTGTACATTAGATATTTTAAATAAAAGATAAAAAAAACTACTTTTATCATTTTAGTGAACTACACATTCCTCATGTAGTTACATGGAGAGGAATTCTCCACAAAATCAATCAGAAATCATAAACAGTAATAATTTAAAATGTTCTTATTTGGTATTTATTTAATATACTTTGCTGAAAATGCCATTGTATAGCTTATGTTCAATAATTTAATTGAATGTACTAAGATTTTCCCCCACCCTTCTTCTTAGCCTTTCCGGTTCTGTGCTATCATAATCTATATATCTATCTATCTATCTATCTAATCTATCTATCTATTATCTATCTATCTATCTATCGTATCTATCTATGTATCCTATCTATATATATATATATATATATATATATATATATATATATATATATATAATATAAAAATATATATATATATATAAAATGCATTATGTGTTCGTTGTGAATTTATGTATGTTCCACCAAAACTTTGAAAATGCTTTAAGCAAGTTAAACTAAAGTTGGTATACATATGACTTACTATCTGGACACGAACACTGTGGAGGTAAGACATCATTGGCACCAAAGCGGGGTGTGGTTGGGAAGGAGGTGACAAGAAAAAATAACAGAAAGCAACAGATATTAGCATCGAATCCATAGTTTCCAAAGTCGCGCAGATGTACAGTGACACTGATGATCCCCTTTAGGTTCAATTTCAGCCCCAAATAGGAATGGGGGTGGGAGAAGGGGTGAACTATAAAATGTAAAAAATGCGAGGCAATGTAATTGAAGCAGCTATCTTAACAGGAAAAGGAAGTGAGAGAGAGAGAGAGAGAGAGAGAGAGAGAGAGAGAGAGGAGAGAAAGTGCGAGGGGGAGTAAGAGGGAGAGAGTAGGGTGGAGAGAGAGAAAGAGAGAAAGTTTATCGGTAGCCATCAGAGTTTTTTTCAGGTAGCACAGTGTTGGTCACCTAATATATATATATATATATATATATATATATATATATATATATATATATATATATATATATATATATATATATATATATATATATATATATCATGTATATATATATATATATATATATATATATATATATATATATATACATACTATATATATTTGTTTGTGTGTTAGTTTCGTTATTACAAATAACTTGTTCGTGAATTTCCTATATGCAGTGAAAAAGAAAATTATACCCAGAGGCTTTTGAAATATTTTAATACGGAAACAATCCAGTTTGTTTATTATTTATTTATTATTTTTTTTTATTTTTTTTTATTTTTTTTTTACAAAAGCACAATAGTCCCGAAAACTAATTTTTTGCCTAATTTGTTTTTCCTATATCCAATAATTAAAATACAATGAGTTTTTAGCAGCAAAAGGAAGTTGGCAAAGATTCATGAATCGGGGCATTTTTCAATTAGTCGAATGTGGTGGGAAAATTCAGGTATCTCAAAAACCATTCTCTTCGCTTCTCTTCGCTAATTATTCCTTTCATTTCCTCCTCTTCCCGTCTTTATTTTGACTCCGTCTAGTCATTATTATAAGGAGAAAGTTCCCGAGGTAATCTTTGATTAGAAATGTGTTTCTCATTATTAAGCGTTTGTATCGTGGGTTGGGAACGCCTCCATTTTTGTTACTGATTTATTTGTAGTAGGCATTATTCAACGTCTTCTTCATAAAACATTTTCAATATTTTCGAGGAACCATCAAAGAGGTAACAGAACGCCGCTCATCTGCCCAGTGGGTGGTGGCTGGCCTTCTGTCATCATTCGTGAATCCCTCCTCACTTCTCTTCTACTTTTTCTACTCACATTTCGTAAACAGAGACGGTGATGCCAGCTCCTCTTTTCTTCCCCATTTGTAGGGTCGACCTTGGGCCACTAGGAGTAGTTAGTACCTCATGCAAATAACTAAAATTAGCGTTCTCGGGATTTACTTTGACTTCTACTGTATAGAAGTCTTATCAAATAAAAAAACATTACTGCGAATTAAAAGATGATTGTAATCCGTAACATATAAAAGTTAGCTAAACATTAGGGCCTTCATTTCTATTACGTGACAAATTGCTAACTAAACACGTAAGATGCAAGTGCCCAACGCAACAGCGTTATAATGATGTACAGGCAGGGTTCTATAGTCTTTCATTACATTGTACTTCAGAAAGTCCCTTTCCACATTTAGATCATACAATTCTTGAGTAAATCACTTCACACACACACACACACGTGCATATATACATACATATATATAAATATATATATATATATATATAATATATATATATATAATATATATATATATCATACATATATATATATATATATATATATATATATATATATATATATATATATATATATATATATATATATTACAAAGAGTCCCTCACTCCACCTTCCATAAGAGTAAAGAGTATTTATTTATCAGTAACATTACAACTTCAACATGCTTAATCTTTAGTTAATGACCCTTTTATTAGGCCATTATCAAAGCAAGTCATTATGCAGTTTTTTCCCAAACCGTTTTGCCACCTACATTATCTCCTCAGGGAAAACAGCAAACGAAGGTTTAGTCATCGCCACTTTTGCCATTTTGTTCAGACTGTTGATATGATCGCCACATCACAAGGATATAATATGTGCTTTCTTCAATAAACAATAAAATCAAATCCAATACACGCTCGTCTTGTATACAGCGTATTGCCACAGGCTGCCTCACGTTCCCCAGCAGTCCTTTTGGGCGAGAATGAATTTGATAATATCAGTAGCTATTCACAAAATGTAGCCTCCCCCACCAGTCATTGGCGGCTTGCAAGCAGTGACAAATATGGAAGACTGCTTTCAAGACGTCAGGGAGAATGGGTCGTAGACAGTTTTTTTTTTTTTTTTTTTTACGTGACTTTTCAATTTAATTATATAGAATTACTTTCTATTCCGCAAATTCACCAATGATTTAAATTCCGCTCGCAAGGAAGCCAGTAAAAAACTACACACACACAGTCAGTGTTTTAAGACTCACTCCTCAGTCTTGCTATCATACGCAAGATAAACTCATTGAAATTAACATTATTGAATACTGTACATATTATAAAGCATAATCAGCATTTTAGTCTATCAGGATCAAGAAAACACGCTTGACCCCTCAAATATCTTACAGCTTTAACTATACTGGTATTGTGTCCGAGTAAGGTGTTGCGACTAACTCTTGGCTAGTTCTCTGTGACCCTGATTCGCTGGGAGGTCAAACCAAAAATACCTGACCCATTTTGCCCTGATCTCCTTTACTCCTCTGACGGAACTTAGTTTCCAATGATCTCTGTTCAAATGACGGAGAATTATTTCTTCGTCGTCTGAAAGCGTCTAACTCATTTATTCATATTGGATAAAATAATGAAATAACCGTCCACGTGGCAAGGTATAATAACGCTCGTAATAGCTCATCATAAACTTATTGTTGAAATTTATGATCCCTTCACCTGAGTGGTATTACTACATATTTTAACTGATGACGAAAAATTCATCATTGCATAAGTAGAAGTATTTCCGTGAATAATGCTATTAATGATATAACTGGATTTAAGTGATTTTAACCCTGACTAATACAGACAGGGAGACAAAACGAGATGGAATAGATATTTCGTGATAAATTATATGGTTTATCTTTTTGTTAGATGTATTTATATATCTTTGAACATATGGAAAAAAAACTAAACTGAGGCAGAAAAAAAACAGATGCATTAAGATTATCCAAAACATTATCTGCGCGTCCTTTAGTAATTTGTTTCATTATCCATCACCCGCCATGCCCCTCTCTCTCTCTCTCTCTCTCTCTCTCTCTCTCTCTCTCTCTCCTGTGAAGTGAAGAGATTCGGAGTAAATAATAACCGAAGGACACAACAAATTTATACACAAAATCAGGTACAACTGATTCACACACACACACACACACACACACACACACAAATCGTCTACAGATCTAGCATTAAACACATTAGTTACTAAATTGCATATGCTATGAGTGTTGTACAGTGTATCCATAAAGTCCCAGTACCATTCAGAGCAATATATATGTGTAATGGTACTGGGACTTTATGGACACCCTGTATAATGTGTAATATGTCGCAGTAGACGAAGAAGTACATGAACATAAAAACATTTTGATACCAAGACTAAAGTGACGAAAGTTGTAATTTGTTGGTTTTACTCCTTTTAACGGAAAAAAAAAGGAATGGAACCTTAAAATGAATACAATTGCTGCAAAATTTATTCATTTATCTAACCTGTAATAACACTGCGTCACCTTAAAACAATTGAACAAAAGAGTTATAGAAAATGTTAAAGACAGATAAACAGGCATATTTCGTATGATAGTGTAAAACTTTGATTTTTTTTTTTTACTTACTCGGGGAGTAAGCCTACAAACTATTTTGTTGTTGTTGTTGTGTTGTGGGGGGGGGGGGGGGTCAGGAAAGGTCTATTGTGGGGCCTACAAATGTCTGAAAAAGGTGTTTCACGTCGAGTTAAAGATACAGAAATTTTTAGAATAGGATATTTATGATTTATTAGAATAAAAATGTAAAAAAATAAATAATGTGCATATCGAACATACAGAAAATTGATTTATAACATATAGAGTATTAATTTTCGTTTTAGTTTACTGAAAGATGGCTATATTTGATTGGAGATTTTAGCACATTTATTTACGCTAAAAGTTAGGAATATAATGTCTACAACTTGAGCATGAAGGTAAAATCTCTTATACATTCCAAGTAAGCTGGAGGGTCGGATACGCCTTGTTTCTTTAAGGGAAGGTGTTGCAATATAGAAAAACAAATGTTTTTTATTCTTTGAGTTACCGGGAAGTAAGGACGTCAACACATTGATCCAAATTCTATTTTGAAGGATTTATTTTTATTTTAGCTCTCTGTAAAAGAAAACTATTGAGATGGATTTTTTCTGTCGTCCGCACTTTTTATGTCCGCCCCCGGATCTTAAAAACTAATGAGGTTAGAGGGCTGCAAATTGGTATGTCGATCATCCACCCATCCATTCATAAAGCATACAAAATTGCAGCCCTCTAGCTTCAGAAGTTTCTATTTATTTAAGGTTAAGTTTAGCATTGCTTTTACGTCTGGCACCGTTAGCATACCAAATTGCAGCCATCTAGCTTCAGTAGTTTTTATCTTATTAAGTCAAATTTAGCCATGATCGCGCATCTGGCACTGTTATAGGTGCCAACAACACAGGCCATCACCCGGTCATGGTTAAGGTTTTCATGGGCTGCAGTTGAGAGTTTCATACAGAACTATACGCTGCACAGAAACTCGATTGCGCGAAGAAACTTCGAAGCATTTTTCACTCGTTGATGTAATCAGGCAAAATAATGTAGACTGATTGATTGATTGCTTGATTTATAGAACTTTCGGCATGCATGCCAAGCACTGGGGCAAATAAGGCCATTCAGCGCTGAAACGGAAATTGACAGTGAAAAGGTTTGAAAGGTTAAATAGGATTAAAACCTCAAAGCAGTTAGCAGAGGGGGGACAGTAAGATGGAAGAAAGAGAATATGAATGGAGGTAGAGTAAAAGGGAATGAAAGGGGTTACAGCTAAGGGCCGAAGGAACGCTGCAAAGAACCTTAAGTAATGCCTACAT
>NC_087201.1:6528935-6541435 GCF_015104395.2 Macrobrachium nipponense
TAACTCTGTTTCTGCTCGTCTACCATCTCTGTTACAAGTTATGAAGGAACAGACAGTAGTTCGAAACATATGAACATACATACAAATGACATAGTTTCATACGAACACACAATCAAAATGAGACACGCTACAGATCACGTAGGCCGTTGAATTATAGGTCGGTAGTTGTCTCAAGCAGGGAAACTTGGACTAATGTTTATAAACAATTGAATGACTACAGGTGACGGGATGTTATCTTAGCCTACATACTTATTGTATACGTCATCTTTAGCGTCTCTAGTCTGATCACATTCCTGCAAGCAATCTTTTATATATATGGACTAACTTTCCATATTTTTATTATGTAAACACTTACATTAGCTCGGTCAGCTACCAAAACCAACTACTGAATATTACTCAAACTTGACTTGCATTTGACTTATAGGAGTGTGATACAGACACTATGTGAATATATATATATATATATATATATATATAATATATATATATATATATATATATATATAAGTAAATAAAAATTCATGGTGTACATGAATGATTCAAGTAATAAGATATAAAACAATGATATTGGTAAATAATAGTGATCACGTGATATATAATGATACAGTTTTTCGGCACTTCATCTCTTTAAGATACTTATGCTACAGAAAATACTAATGTACTCTGATAATTGCATAGAATGAAGATTAACATGATAAAAATCATATTTTAACTGATAAAAAATTACATATATGAATTGATAACATTATTAATGTTTATGCTGATTTGATTCGTTGATTTTTATGCTAAATGTTATATATCTGATTCATTAATCCATATACTAACTCATATATAACTGCAGATATTGGTAAGATAATAAGGTAACAGATTGATTATAGGCTACCTGATTTGTTTTATACATATGTATATGGATTCATATGATTATGATTAATATATGTGCACTTTAAATAGATTCCTATTGCGTACACGCAAGATATATTTCGATTCCGTTATTTATGATCATATATAGGATACATGATACTTTATATATGTAGGATACATGACCGAGGTTATACTACTTCACTTTTAACTAGCGTTCGAACAACTTTTCGTCCATTACACAGTTTCCAGACAACCACCTATAGCCCAATGAAACGGCCTATTTCACAGGGGATAAAACAAGGGGAAAATTTGCCTGGGCGGGTCCAACGTTCTATTTTTGCGCTCATACTTATTCTCTGCATCCTAAGCTACACGATTACGTTCGCGATGAATAAAAAAACATCCCCAGCACGAGTCCTTCGCCAGCAAAGTAGAGTTGAATATCCTTCGGGTCGTAATCGTCGGAAGTATGTCCCTTTCGTAGTCGATTTCCGACAGTCGCTGGAGCGTTCCGCATGAAAACGAGATTAACGACGAGATACGGTGTCGGTCGAAGAAGTCCATGATGGTGCTTATTCCTTTCAACATTGTAGGCGGTTGTTACTCGACTGCCGTCGTCCGCAGCGACGAACGATTTTTTCGAAGTTGCGATGTGAAATTCTCGTACTGCAGGATACTGTAACCAGGTTCCATTAATCAGCCTGCAAGTGAAATTATACTTGTCACAAGGGCAAAGTAAATTCAGACGACATCCAATACAGGGGAGGGGAGAGAGCCATTTAGACCAGACTTAACCCACATGAATTCGCGATATTTTGGAATTCAAAAGAGTCCGCTGTACAAACTTTTTTATCATGGCATTAACAATGAGTGACCCTATCCAGGTCTATGATGACTTGTAAAAATATCCATAATTATAAAAAAATAAATAGATATCATTACGAATCTCAAAGAAAATTCGATATTACTGGTAGTAAGTTACTAGACAAACAAGAAGTGGAAAACGGAGCTAATTGTAAGATTGCCAGGCAACATAAGAGTCAAAGAGAAGATTAATCATGATTCTGTAGTTCTCTAGCTAACTGAAATTAAGTTGTGATAAAATCTGATCCTATGTGCCCTAACAAAAGTTTCATATTCAATTTTCTCGGCGCGCATCCTCTGAGGTTAATTTTAAAAACTTTATTAATAGGTAGGAGATGCACGAACAAAACCCACTATGTAACTAATTTCTAAATAAACTTTGGGTTTTTCAAGAAAATGTGACATTTTCCCCATGAATGTTTTACTTGAATTGTAATAGGCTAATGTTGCAAGTAAATATTTCATATATATATCTTGATACTTCTAAATGTCTATGAGGTTCAGAAAAATTAATTCATTTTGTTGTTATAGAAATTCTATTTGCTTATTTTGTTATTAATTTTAAAATGATTGCAACTCCTTAGCTAAAGTTGCATTGCGCATACGGATAGACATGTCTGCCTTGCCCATGAGAAGTTCGGGCTAAGCATTCCTTTCTCCAGTCAATCTGCTTCGCAAGCAGAGACGACACACAGATGAAGCCTGTGTAAGCAGATTATTGAGGTTTAAAGGAACAAACTGCTGATACGGCAATGATGACGTCGTCACTTGGCAGTAGATTGCTCTCAGCCAGCTAAGAGTTACGTTACTTGCTGTAATAAATACGACTTAAGGTAAATTGTTTTTTTTTTTTTGTTTTTTAATACTCGACCCACATGAGAAGAATGTCTGAAAAAAAAACAGTACCAAAATTGAACAATATATTAGTCATGTTGGAAATCTGCATAATTGTAATTATGTTAAATTAAATATTCCTTATTCAAACTAATGAAAAAGGTTTCCATACAAATTCTATATATTATTAGCCCTGTATAAGATTCATATAGGATTATTCCATAGATCACATTTTTCATTCTAGACTTCCTGACTTTAAAAATCTCCTTTATTTTATTTTATTTATTTATTTATTTATTATTATTATTATTATTATTTTTTTTTTTTTTCATTGACTACGAATATAAATCACCGGGACAGACAATATGTCAGTAGGTTTTGGATATGTATTTGAACTTTTAGCTTATTTGTCATTACTAAAATATATACGCATATATATTTGGATATTTAATTAATCTTATGGTTACGTTTTGCTTATTGATTTTATCGTGATTCCTTTTTTATTATAATTTGTAACCCTTCCGACTTCTTACGGAGTGTATTATATTGACTCCACTTGTATCCATATTTATTTTATTTTTTATATTTATTTATTTATATATCTTTTTATATATATTTGATAAATAATGGTTGGCTTGAATATGTGAAAAGGTTGTTCTAGCGGCGTACGTATAAGGCTACTTACGGCATCAATTCTATAGACAAGATATAAATGATAAAGGTATTTAAAACCGCGAGAACCGCTATAATCCAGTTCGGATCCAATATCACGAGTTGTAACTCGTAAGACATTGACACTTCCTATTTATTATCCGTTATTCTACCAAACCGATTGACTCTGGGTGATAAAATATATTATTGGTTTTCTTAATGGAAAGGAATTCACACCACGTGTTATGGAGATTATTATTGATTTACTGATTTAGCACTCATAAATATTCCTAATGCACTCAATTGCGGTGTTTTGTTTTTAGTGCTATTACTTCTATATAACGTGTCAAGGAACCTATTAACACTAAGAAGTGTTTATTCCCTCTGTCGACTCGTAAATCTGTTAATAATTCTACGTATATTCTTTCAAGGATTGATTTGGCACAGGATAGGCCCTTAACTGACAGGTGTCTTAGTGTCCCTTGTTTTCATGACACGTGTTACAATCAGTTATGTGCTTTTTATATCTGTAAGCATCGTAGGCCAGTAAAACAGTGATTTGGCTTTCTGTGACATAGTAGGGAACCCTGGATGACGGAATGCAACCAGTTTAGGACGATTGGTATGAAAGAGATTATTACTACTACCTGGTCGTTAGTGACCTGCTGTTGTTCTTCGAGTTTTCCTCGTCACGGACCTACATATAATACTACATTTGATTACATAATTCTGATACACATACTTTTGCTTTAGGGTTTCTGCTCGAAGTGTTTATTGTTTTTGCCTAGCCAGACCCTGTTTCCGTTTCGACGAAGTGTTTATTGTTTGGTGTTTATTGTTTTGCTTATCGCTGTTGACACTTGCTTTGTTCAGTTTGTAACAGTTCTGCGCTCCGACCCAGATATTCAATGCTCGCGATCTCTTGGGTTAAGGAATTTTCTTGTTTAGATACGGTTTTAACAATAGGCACGGATGTTTCTATATCTTTTAGTCCAATTAATGGTTCTTTGCTGTATGGTGCGGGATTGCGGGATAATGCGTCAGCTATGATAATTGCTTTCCCAGGTAGATATCTTATCTTGGCTCCAAAGACCTGGATGATCATTTGTCACCGAGTTCCTTTTGGACTGTGATTAAAAGCCTTTGAAAAACTCGGTAAAGGACTCATGTTCAGTAAGGACTTTATCACGGATAGCCATAGATTATGAACTTAAGATGTACTAGTGAGTTAAAGATACCTAGCCCTTCCTTGCCTATTACTGTATATTTACTTTCAGAGGGCTTTAGTTTACGTGAATAAAAGCTATAGGGAAAGAACTGTTTATCATATTACTGAAGTAGTATCCCTCTTACCCCTTGGTCTGAGGCGTCTGTTGCAATAAAAAAAAAATTCCTTATTTAAATCAGGGATTTTTATTTTTAAGTTAGGTAAGCTGCATTATTCCGCTTTTTAAGATATCGAACGCTGTTGATGTCTTTTAGACCATAATAAATCTACGCCCTTCTTCGTAAAATCTGTTAAAGGAGCTGTCATGATTGAAGAGTTACATATTTACATACGATTGTAATACCCACTACAGCGCCAAAGTGCTGTATTCCCCCTTTACGTTAATAGGTACCGGAAAGTTATGAATAGCCGACACCTTACCATGGTCTACTTTAAGACCTTGACAAGACACTTAAAACCTAGATAAACATGTTCGGTTTTTTTAAAACTCACATTTAGATATTTTACTCTGAGATTATTTGTCTTTGTCTCTGTAGCACTAGCTCTAGTTTTATGTGAATGTACTTCTAAGGTATTAGAAAAGATTATAAGACCAACCAATAGGCATGTAGGGTATCCCCTAAAGTCTCCAAACACTATATTGTAATTGGGGTGCAACGTAAGCCGGAGGCATACGTAAAATTGATAATGTCCCCTGAGTGTGCTGAAAACGGTGTATGAGGTACAATCACTTAGGTAATGGTATCTGGTAAAAGCATTTAAGTAAGTCCAAGCTGGGTGAAAAAATTTATTCTAACCTAACAGAGATAAGATGTCGTCGCTACATGGCACTGGAAACTATCGGGAGTCGTTTCCTTGTTTAAGCGACAGAAATCTACGCAGATACGCCAAGTCCGATCTTTTATGGCATGACGTTTTGAGGGAAAATTATATGGGCTATTTGATTTCCTAATGGCTCCTATTACTAATATATTTCAACTTCGTCATTTATCTCTATTTTGAAATTGCAGTGAGAGTCTATACGAAGGTACGTATATAGCTTTATGTTTGTCCTTAGACCGTATTTTGTGTTAAATTACATCCGTTTTTCCCAGAGATCCACTCGCATAGTGGAGAAACTTCCTGGTATTAAGGTAAAAGATAAAAAAAATTCTGCTGAATCACCTCTGCTTGAATGACTTTACTGATATTACTTTAGATAGATTATCAGAGAGATTCATCCACGACTGGTTGGGCAGGGATTAAAAATAGCAACAATAAAAGAAATGCGATATTATATGTATAGGTTTTTGTGGATTACTATATTAACTTGTTTGCAGCGAGTCAACCGTGTCTAGGGCTTTGTTCGCGGAAGATCGTTATATTTCAGAGTGTCGGAAGGATTAAAATTCATTTCCCAGCAAAGTCTTTTTTACACGCACTAAGACATTCGAGGGTGCATGCTTCTCGAGATTTTGCGTGCAAGTGCGACTGCGGTTGTGGGAGAATTCTGTTGGGTCATTTGAACAATGTTACGATTTATGAGACAATGTATAGTTCCTTTATATAAGTTATTATTTGATTAACTGTCTCCTTTTGTTCAAACGGATTTTAATATGTTTGAAGGTTTATAGGATTTTCCTTTGATAAACACGCCTTATTTTGCAGGATGTAAGATAATATTTTGTATACCCCTAGATGGATCTTACAATTACACTAGATACAGATCAATGTTTTTTTATAACTATAGAGGTATCTGTAAGCGCTCGCTTATCCGGACTTCTCATTAGGGAAGTTCGAACAACAGACGGTGAGTCCGTAAATACAGGATATTACGTGTACTAAAGGAATAAACAAGATATTCTAATTTTTACGGCGCGTACAGTCGGGCTTTATCCTCCACCACTACTTATAATAACTTACGTATTAAAAAAAAACGAAAACCTGCTCTGATTACTTTATACGGTCGTGTGTTTCATAGGAAAAATCCTTTTTAATTCAAAAAGATATTGGCATGTATGAACCAACATCGCTTTTCCCCACTCTGCTAGAGTAGCTTATTGTGTGGAATTTGCTAAGCTTTGAACTCGGCAGATTTAACTAACCTTGACCGCTTGACTAGGTGACACAGTCACCGAGTTTGCTTGTTTGATTCTGAACGGGCTACTGTTTCTATTTCTTTTTGTAATAATTAGGATCCTTCTCTTTATTACCATCGGCAACGTATTGTGTGTTTTTAGCATTATGTTGCTGGTTACGTATAAAGCAATGAATGACGAACTATTAGAACTGAGCGATTACTATTAAGACAAGTTATCACTACTGCATTCAATATTAACTGTTTGTACTTCATTCTTTGCTAAAATTTGAAATAGTGAGGGATCCTGGTCAGCGCATTTAGCCTGATGAAAGAGTTTTTTTACAGACATGTTATTCCTTGCAATCCAGCCATATTTTAAAGTTAAGTTGAGTCATTGAGGTTCGATATTTATATAACTAAAAAAACTCAAGGCTAAAACTGCGATCGGGACTTTGCAAAGGAGCATTTATTGTCATGGCCCGAAATAGTGTTTACCTCTAATGTATCTAGATTTGTGGACGGGTGTTCCACTTGTTTTTGTGTGTTTTCTAATCACTACGGTGCTTAACGACCCTATCCATGCATCTGTATAAATACAGACGTCCACTGCGTAAACGCATATTCACTGTTTAATATGATTTGTTACGTAAGGGATTAATAATCACCCAAAATGATAAAATTAACATAATATATGATTATGATATTTCAGTAGAACTTCTGGAAACAGACACTCAAAGATAAAAAAACTCGCAGTAGCGAAATCTCAATGATGTAGATAATTTCTGTAAAAAAGTAAGATTAAGAATGTCTCGTAACTTCAGCCACAGGATAATGAAATTCGACCTGTAAAGGAAACTCTCAAGTTACTCCAAATGAATATTGTACTTAGCTTGCTTTTGTGGAAGTCACGATGTTCCGATAACGACACACGGCCTTGGCCCTCCTTCTCTATTTAGCGGATGACCTGGTTTGGCTTCAGTTTCCCCCGTGCGCGTTGTTTCGATGATTCAAGCCCTTGAAAGATCCGATCTTGAAGTGCCGAAACGCTCACGAACGATGTTTTCTTGAATGATTTCTAATGAGAGACGAAGCTTGCGTTGTCATAGGAAAAAGGACACGTCGGTTTTGTTTCTTGAAGATATTCACTAACGATGATACTAAGTTGCTTGAAGAATCTCTTGCTTCGTCGTCGTTAAAGAGTTCTTGTTGTTTTCTGAAGTCGCTCACTAAACGATGATAATAAGTTGCTTGAAGAATCTGCTGCTTTCGTCGTCGTGAAAGAGTTCTTATATGATACTTCATTATTCTGATGTTTACTTCGGAGAAGTTGTAGAGTTCTTCTGGTCCACTGCCACCAATATTAGGGCTTGTGCCTTGTATGATAAGGCGCCCAATATGAGGTAATGTTAGACTTGCGATAATCTTACGCTAAGTCGGTTGGTATTGCACTTCCATCTTCAATGGAGTGTCTTGGGGTTTGTAGATCACTTACGAAGTCGGGATTATCTTCTTGTCTATGACGATGATGGTGTTAAACTCATGGTGAGGAGGTTCTTGTAGAAAACACGAAGTATAAAATAGATATATTCTTCTGAAGTTTTACATGCTGAAGATCAGATATGATTGTACAAGTCTTCTAATAACGATAGCTTGATCGCTTCTGCCAATGATGATGGCTACTTCTGTTCTCTCTACATGATAAAGCTTAGGTAAAGAGATACAGGTCTTCTAATGACGATAGCTAACTCTGTTCTGCTCGTCTACCATCTCTGTTACAAGTTATGAAGGAAACAGACAGTAGTTCGAACATATGAACATACATACAAATGACATAGTTTCATACGAACACACAATCAAAATGAGACACGCTAACAGATCACGTAGGCCGTTTGAATTAGAGGTCGGGTAGTTGTCTCAAGCAGGAGCTTGGACTAATGTTTATAAACAATTGAATGACTACAGGTGACGGCATGTTATCTTAGCCTACATACTTATTGTATACGTCATCTTTAGCGTCTCTAGTCTGATCACATTCCTGCAAGCAATATATATATGGACTAACATTCCATATTTTTATTATGTAAACACTTACATATATATTATATATATATATATATATATATATATATATATATATATATATATGTGTGTGTGTGTGTGTGTGTGTGTGTATGATATTCTGAAAGCAGTATGTGAACTAGCAGCAAAGCAAACTTACTTCGAATAGAAAATTGCAGCACAGCTTTTGCAGAGCCACCCTAAAACATATCGCTTAATTGCAAAGATCATAAACGTTCTTAATTAAAAGTGTTCAAGGGCTTAAGCAGACGAAGTGTAATTAATTCATCATGTATTACGAAGTAACCAATACATGCACAAAAGGACGCTGCCTCTGAATACTATTGGAGAAGACATATTTCATGAATTTACACTGTTGATCAACTTTTGGATACCTGAATATGAATGAAAGAGTAATAAGAAATGATAAAGATAAGTGGGAAAAACCAGAAGGATAGGAATCAGTGTGACAGAGCTCAACCACGTGACGGCATCTTTGCGTGTAGTTCATCGATGAATGATATCGTAAAATAAAACTTAAGGTTTTGAAGTTTATGCTATCGAAGTCCTTGGATATAAAAATCCATACAGTTTTTCGTTAATGTTGAGCGGAAAATAATGTTTTTCTATTTTATTGCTGTGCTTTTGTTTCTTTTTTTTTTGTACCTAGTTCAAAAGTATAGCACTATTATTATTATTATTTTTTTTTTTTTTTTTGCTCTATCACAGTCCTCCAATTCGACTGGGTGGTATTTATAGTGTGATGTTCCGGGTTGCTTCCTGCCTCCTTGGGAGTCCATCACTTTTCTTACTATGTGCGCCGTTTCTATGATCACACTCTTCTGCATGAGTCCTGGAGCTACTTCAGCCTCTAGTTTTTCTAGATTCCTTTTCAGGGATCTTGGGATCGTGCCTAGTGCTCCTATGATTATGGGTACAATTTCCACTGCATATCCCATATCCTTCTTATTTCTATTTTCAGATCTTGATACTTATCCATTTTTTTCCCTCTTTCTCTTTAACTCTGGTGTCCCATGGTATTGCGACATCCAATGAGTGATACTTTCTTCTTGACTTTGTCAATCAACGTCACGTCTGTCTATTTCACGTATCACCCTATCTGTTCTGATACCATAGTCCCAGATGATCTTTGCCTGATCGTTTTCTATCACTACCTCAGGTTGGTGCTCGTACCACTTATTACTGCAAGGTAGCTGGTGTTTCTTGCACAGGCTCCAGTGGAGGGCTTTTGCCACTGAATCATGGCCTCTTTTTGTACTGGTTCTGTGTGCAAGTGCCGGGCATTCGCTTGCTATGTGGTTTATGTTTCATTTTTCGTATTGCACTTCCTACATATGGGAGAGATGTTATTTCCGTCTATCGTTCTTTCAACATATCTGGTTCTTAGGGCCTGATCTTGTGCCGATGTTATCATTCCTTCAGTTTCCTTCTTTAGCTCTCCCCCTCTGTAGCCATTGCCATGTGTCATCGCTGGCTAGTCTTTAGTCTGTCTCATGTATTGTCCATGCATTGGTTTGTTGTGCCAATCCTCTGTTCTGTTTGTCATTCCTCCTGTCCCTGTATATTTCTGGGTCTTCGTCTATTTTTTATTAGTCCTTCTTCCCATGCACTCTTTTTAGCCACTCGTCTTCACTGGTTTTCAGGTATTGCCCCAGTGCTCTGTTCTCGATGTTGACGCAGTCCTCTATACTTAGTAGTCCTCTCCCTCCTTCCTTTCGTGTTATGTATAGTCTGTCCGTAATTGCTCTTGGGTGTAGCGCTTTGTGTATTGTCATTTGTTTCCTGGTTTTCTGATCTATGCTGCGGAGTTCTGCCTTCGTCCATTCCACTATTCCTGCGCTGTATCTGATTACTAGCACTGCCCATGTGTTATGGCTTTTATCATATTTCCGGCGTTGAGTTTTGACTTGATATCGCCTTGAGTCTCTGCATATATTCTTTCCTGATCGTGTCCTTCATCTCTTGGTGTTTTATATCCCCTTCTTCCATTATTCCCAGGTATTTGTTATCCCGTCTCATCTATGTGTTTGATGTTGTTCCCATCTGGTAGCTTTATCCCTTCAGTCCTTGTTACTTTGTCCTTTTGTATGTTGACTAAGGCACATTTTCTATTCCAAACTCCATCCTGATTTTCCCAGATACAATCCTTACAGTCTGGATTAGGGTATCTATTTCCTTGTTGCTCTTACCATACAGCTTGATGTCGTCCATGAACATCAGATGGTTGATTCTGTTGCCTTTTTTCTTGAGCTGGTACCCGGCATCCATCTTCTGTAGTACTTTTGTCATGGGAAATGGCTACTACGAAGAGTAGTGGGGACAGTGAGTCGCCCTGGAAGATCCATCTCCTGATATTAACCTCTGTTAGTCTTATTCCAGAGCTTGTAAGTATTGTATTCCAGTTGCGCATTGTATTTTTGAGGAAGCTGATGGTGTTTTCCTCTGCCCCATATATTTTTAGGCATTATATTAGCCATGTGTGTGGTATCATGTCGAGGGCTTTCTTATAGTCTATCCATGCCATGCCTAGGTTGGTTTTCCTTCTCCTACTGTTCTTCATTAACCATTTTGTCTATCAGGAGCTGGTCTTTTGTGCCCCTACACTTCCTTCTGCAGCCTTTCTGTTGGTGGAGATGGTGTTTGTCTCCTCTAGGTAGTTGTATAGCCTTTCACTGATGATACCTGTTAGTAACTGCCTCATTATTGGTAGGCAGGTGATAAGCCTGTAGTTACTGGCTATATTTCCCTTACTCTTGTATTTTTGTACTAAGGATGTTCTTCCTGTGGTCATCCATTTGGGTGCATGGTGATTTGAGATACAATGCTGGAGTTTTTCTGCTATTCGTGGGTGTAGGGCCTTTAAACCATTTTTGAGCCAGTGTCCATGGACTTCATCGGGACCTGGGGCTTTCCAGTTTGTCATTTTTTTTAGGTGGTGTCTGACTGCGTCTGTCGTGATCTCCGTGAATCTTTTTTTATTCTCCTGTTTCTTCTTCCTTGACTTCCTGGAGCCATGTTGCATGTTTGTTGTGTGATACCGGATTGCTCCATATGTTTTCCCAGAGTCTCTACTTGGTTCGGCTTCAGGAATTTCTTGGTGGCTGTCTTTCTCCTCTTAGTTGGCTGTATAGTCTTTTCTGATTGGTTCCGAATAGTTTGATCTGTTGGTATCCCTTGTTCCTGTTCATATTATTATTATTATTATTATTATTATTATTATTATTATTATTATATATTATTATTATTATTATTATTATTATTATTGATGTTGTTATTATTATCATTATTAATATATTGATTGCGATCGATGCATATGGAATTTCTTGTGACTGATGAATTGAGTAGAATTTTTTATCATTTGAACGAAAACCTCTCCTGGTGTGCCCCTGCACCAGTTGACCTATGCAAACAATGCACAAATTTTAGTATATTGCATTTGTCGCACATAAATCACAATTTACCACGTTTGAAAAAATTCTCCATGAATTAAACTCTAATGATAAAACCATCGTAAGACATTTTATTCTAAATAAAAGAAAGAATTAATATCATAACCCTCTTCTCTTTTTATGATTTTGATAAGACATTACATATAAGATTTATTTGTTTACCTTCAGGGAGTTGGGTTAATGTCCCTTGGTGAGCACATCTCCAGTCTAGAACAGGTGTTGGTACCTGGATACGGGCCTCATATTTCATGGTAGCAGGACTGCTGCTGCATTGGAAGCTGACACCTCTGAGTTAAAACCAGATTTACAATCGAAGACAGGAACCTTGTTTAGGATGAGTACCAGCGATAATTGGCAGTAGATGATGGATAGTTGGAAGACGTTGAGTGCTTTGTTTAATGACCTTCAACTCTGAAGGACTTCGTATGACCTTCGTAAAAAACAGATCAGTAACGGCTATGGGGGGGAGGGTGGA
>NC_087201.1:6546435-6618935 GCF_015104395.2 Macrobrachium nipponense
CCCTTATGATTGCCCTTCTATCTTTTTTTATTTCAATTTTTTTCTTTTTTTTATTGATATTTAATTATGCGCCATGAAAACGGCGCGGTGATAAATTCTGCTCTTCTCATTACATGCTGTTGTTTCAGTATGATAATTGCTGTTCGCTTCACAACAACAGCACTGTGGGTTAGTTGCGGTTAATCGCCCACTTTTTCATTTCAGAGTGTATTCATACCTCCCCACACATACACATACAGCGTGGTAAAGTTATTCATGATTCTGGCGAGAGGGGAAGGGGTAATCATAGAGAGTGAAAGGGTCTCTTGCAAGCTCAGATTGAGGGGTAAGGTAAGTATGTCTTAGTTTTAAAACGTGGTCTAGGAACCAATTGGTTATTTCTTAGCAACGGGACCTACAGCTTATTGTAGGAGCCGAAACCGCATCAAGAAGAAATTCATTTCTATCACCATAAATAAATTCCTCTGTTGTCAGAGCTGGAATCGAACCCGGAGCCTGAGATCGGTAGTCGAGCACGTAACCAACTCACCGAAAAATGAACTTAAAATTGAAGGTAAGGAGGGCAGTGCAAATATTGCATGTTTCTTAAAGTTGTTGAAAACACTATTATAAGACAATGACCTGCAGTGATAATAAACAGAATTCCGTTGTGCTAGATCGTTTATAATTAAATGAAAATAAGAGGCATGTTTATTTCATACGTGCGCTCGACTCACAAAGCACTTGCAGAGCAAGAATTATTATTGAGTAGCCACATTTTGCAGATTAACATATCGACCCTGAACGAAAATAGAATTTAAGCAACAAATGTTGGAGGATGAAAAGCTGGAGGAATGATCTTAGATTTTTAACTATGCATAGTTTGTTATCGGAAGAACCAAAAATGAGTTATCTGAGGAACCTTCTCGATAAAAAATGGAATAGATAGATACAAAACATATAGATATATGGAGTACACTAAAACTGTGTTGCATCTTACCGGTCGATCATATTTCATTAACAACTATTAGGTATATCTTGATTTAATCAGACCCACTAAGCTGATTAACAAGACTCTCCTAGGGTCTGGCCCGAAGGATTAATTTTTTTTCTTTTCACGCCGCAAAGAACAAGTGGTTACTCAGCAACGGGACCTACAACCTATTGTGGATCCGAACCAGCCATTATCTTACTATAATGGGCATAATGTCTGCCCGTCCCTCTGTCATTCAATCACGACCAAACGGCTGGTCCGATGGCATGCAACTTCGCAGGTTTATAGTGGAAAAGCTATCTTCGATATTATGAAGTATTCAACTGGAATAAATATTTTTACCGCCGGTTCATTGACTCCATCGCGCGTTTTGAATATTTCATCGACAATTGTCAGAGCAATATTTATCTCGGCTTTCAAAACGTCAATAACGATTCATGAGCTTTGTGCGAAAGAGTGGATCTTCCTACTATTCCAATATTCAAGTCTCAGATGCCACAAGCCTCTCCTCGATTCCAATCAGCGGCTTTGTCACTGTCTTTGTCAAGGCATTTGTGTTGTTGTTGTCGTCGTTGCTGTTAAAAACATTATCATCTTCCAGTATTGTGATATCCAGCCATTGGTTCTTAACGTTGGGGGGGGGGGGGGGCGGTTTGCGGTTGGCTAGCAATTTCCAGGGGAGGCGCGAGCCTTAGGAAAAAATGGAAAATAGAATTCTCTAATTATATTCGTTATTCTCTTATCGCCTTATAACGTTACTTTTTTTGTCTACTACTCTAGTTAGGCTCGTTGGGCTGACCATATATTGTAATTATTGAACCTCCTTCCTATCCCATCTCGAAGCCCCTTCTCTTTCTCATTTTTTTTTTGGGGGGGTATTTTCTTTAAATACTGGGAGGGAATCTTACTCACAGGTGCAAGGGGGCCGTGAAAGAAATGACCAACTGTTAGAGGGGGCGTGGTCATAAAAAGGTTAAGAACCACTGGTATATCCCATATTAACTTGTATTTGGCATTTTTCTCGTTTCTATTTCACTATTACCTGTCTGTCTGTCTGTCTGTCTATCCCTGTTTCGTGTATTTGGCTAAATATCTCATCAAAGGGTGAAAATACCCCAAAACAAACATCTTGATCTTGATTCATTGGGGCATAATGATTACGCGATCTTCTCGAGGTAATAAAATTTTTTTAGAGATTGGGATCCGAGAGGACGATTTGATGTCACGTAAATTATAGAAAAAGACTAAGCCAAGTTGTTTCATGAATTGCTAATCCGAGTTATCACCATAAATATAATTACTCTCACCTTTCTTTCCTCATAATCTAATACCTAAGAGGTGACTGTTGCAGTTTAACCAAGAGAGCTCATTCACATAATTCTATATCTCTGTCCGCGGACGTAAATTGATAAATGCCCAGCAATATTAAAGAAAGAGGACATTGAGGAATGTAAAATCTATATTTTCGCAAGATGATTTAGCACAGGTAAATAATAGAATCTTGTAAGCTAGGCACTAATATGTCAACATTTTCCTATATTGGTAACCACATAACCCTTTAAAACAGCTATGATACATTACTACCTGAAGGAATAATGTTCTTCACTAACTAATCACAAACTAGTTTTAAAATGCAGTATATTTTTCTACGTATATATATATATATATATAATATATATATATATCTATATATAATATATATATATATGTGTGTGTGTGTGTGTGTGTGTGTGTGTGCGTGTGTGTGTGAGTGAGGTGTGTATGCGAGTGTGTGTGCGTATAAAGATTGTCTGGAGCAAACGAAAATTAGAAGAGATATCAATCAAACCTCCTGAATACATATACATGGTTATCTTTAGTAAACTATGAAATAAACAGATAAAAACAAATGTAAATCTATTTTCAGATCACTTCAAATATTCATTGTGTTACATTTACACCCATTACAATATAGAAACAATACCCATGGTGTTTTAAACTCGATCCATAACAAACAAGACGCCAAGGTAATGTAATTATCGCAAGGCCAAATTGAAGACCAGGTCTTTCATGTCCTGGCTTCTTTGGTCATACCGATCCATCATTAATCACTCACCGAACGTATAAGTTATAAAGAGTAATAAGAATTCCTCAACAGACAAACAGACAGCAAGTAGCTCATACAAGGTTAGGTTTCAATCATTTCTTAAAAAACACTGAGTCATCCGAACTTCCGCAGCGAAGGTTGACGGTTTTTGTTTTTGTATGAGCTGAGGAGATAAGGGAACTGGGGTTAAAAAGTGGCTAACTGATCTGTTATGTTGACAGAATGAATGCCATTGTTGTACATTTGAAACACCGTCAGTACCATAGCATCCTTGAGGAATCTTTTAAGTGTGAATTACTGTCAGAAGGCCTATTGCCCGTTTGTGTGCACATGTATATATGTATGGATGCACACACACACACACACACACACACACATATATATATATATATATATATATATATATTTATATATACTATTATATTTCACGTATGCATTCCTTCATTATTTTTGCTTCACTCTTCCTTTGGAATGTTGATACTAAAAATCTCTTAGTAGTCTTCCATATTAATAACTAAAATAATAATGATAATAACACTCGTTTTCATATATACACCTTTAAACTAAGTCTTCGGTAATTGTGAACATCTTAGAACTGTGTGGGATTAATGGACTCCCTTTGTCCCTAGTGGAACATCTTTCATATCTTTACTTGAAGCACGGCAAATATACTGCTTTGGATTTGGCAAACATCACAGATAAACAACCATACAGTAAGTTGTATTAAGAAAAAACGTCCTTTATGACCAGTGTTAGTATAAACTAGTCTCCAGCAGCTCCGGAACAAAGTATACAAAAACAATAACATCAATATCAAATGTCAGACACTTCAGGTTTTGTTATGCAAATTGAATGGCGACTCTTGGGTCTTATGCAGAAATCACTTATATTGCAGAGCCCATTCCTCCCCCTCTTTAATCCTGGTTTGCATTGTTGCTGTGTCTCCTCTTTGCAACGCGATCTGCAGTTCTTTCTGAGTTTCTGTTGCATGCAGGGCTTTGCAATGCTTTGTAACTATCGTTACATTGTTAGCTTCGGCTATTAATTTTCGCTTACTCGGGGAATAAGCCCACAAACTATTTTGTTGTTCTTATTCTTTTTCTTGTCATTCTTGCTGTTGTTGTTCTTGTTGGGGAAGAAAAGGTCTATGGATAAGCCTAAAAAGGTCTGACAAAGTGTCTCGCGTTGAGTTAAAGATGCAGGAATCTTAGGATAGGATACTTATCATTTACTTATTAGAATGGAAATGTAAAAAAAATAGATAATATGCATGTTAAAAAGGGCAGAACAATTATTTCTAATATAATATAGAGTATTTATTTTAATTGTCGTTGGTGAAACAAGGATCTGTTTGACGTAGATTTTAGCATGAGACCCCAGTAAGCTGAAGGTTGGATCACGCCTTGTGAATGTTAAATTGGCTGTTATTTTTTCTATATAATCTTTTCTACGCTATTTTTTTATCTGAATAGAATCCCATGTCTCGAAAAACTCACAGTTTCACTAAGATTGCAGCAGGGTTCCACCATGAACAGACTGACATGGTTAAATACAACTGACTGAAGCGTTATTTTGCTAAGAAAAACTCGACCTTTTATATTACTTTACTTCTTCTTTTCTTCTTCTTCTTCTTCTTCTTCTTCTTCGTCTTCTTCTTCTTTTTCTTCCCAGCTTTAACCCATTTTTATATGGGGTCGCCGTTATGTATGAGTCGTCCAAATCGATTCCTGTCCTGTGCATCCTTCTCGTTAATACTTTTCCATAACATATTTTCCCCTACACAATCATGCCATCTCTTTGTTGTTGGTCTTCCCTTCTTCCTTCTACCCCGCACTTCCATTTCCATCGTATGTCTCCAACATGATGTTCCTCTCTTCTTAACAGGTGTCCATCCCATCGAAGCCTTCCCTCCTGTATTTTCTTTGATAACTCAACTACCTTTGTCGATCCTCTTATATATCGTTTCTAATCCTATCTTCACTTGTTACTCCCGACATCCATCTCAACATTCTCATTTCTGCTACATCCATCTTCTTCTCTGTTTTCCTCATACTTGCAGTTTGTGTTCCATATAACATTGCTGGTCTGACCACCGTCCTATGAAACTTTCCCTTCAGTTTCAGAGGAACTTCTTGTCACAGACGACCCCTGATGCAGACCTCCAGTTATTCTATCCTGCCTGAATTCGATGTCTCACCTCTTAATACTGAATACGTGACTGAGTTTTAGAATCTGTTTCGTAGATAAAGGCTATGAGGATTCATGCTCTAAACCTAATAAAGAGGAATACTCAACAAGACGTGATCCGACTCCAGCTTACTCAGGGCACGGGCTAAATTCTACTGTCAAAGAGATTGTTGTTTTACCAAAGAAAATTAAAATAAATATGCTATATTTTATTAGAAATAATTTTTCTTTACCGTTTAACATGCACATGATTTATTTCTTACATTTTCATTCTAATAAATAAAACATAAATATCCTATACTGAAATTCCTGTATCTTTAACTCAAAGTGAAACACCTTTTTCAGATATTTTTAGGCTTTCCTACCCCCCAACAAGAACAAAAAAACAGCAACAAAAACAACTAAAACAAAGTAGTTTGTAGGCTCACTCCCCGAATAAGCGAAAAACATTATTTTTTTTATCTAACGAGAGGTAAATAATATATTTTAGCACCTATTAAAGCAAAATAAAGTTTAAAAATCCGGTGGTATGAAGTTGAGGGCCATACTAGAAGAAATGTCATTAACAGGCTTCGAGGTCATGCAACGGTCGAACTGTTCATAAAACTTATCAGTGAAGACCTAAGCAACTTCAGAATCCTCAGATTAAAAGGTACAATGGCTGGTTCATTCGACTATACTTTCTAAATACGAGAATTTATTTTTATTAACTCATATGCCAATTTTAACGACAGGCATCAGCGTTCCCCAATATTACACGCTTTATTGTGCTCCATCGAACCGATCAAAGGAGACTGGCGCATAAAATTGATTCTTGATAATCACCAGCAAATTGGATGTAGTATTCCCTGGTTGACCATTAACCAACGGGAAACCGGATCACTTTTAGTTATTGACCCAATATCCAATGTTATGCAGTTTCATCGAGAGGCAAATCGTTTCTAATGACGCCTGCCACCGAAGACCCTGCAAACGATCGGAATAAACGCGACAAAGACTTCGTGACAGAGGATCAAGGAGATAACGAGTTGCTTCAAAGGTTAACGTTCGTTCTCATTAGGTTTCGTTTGGTGGACGGAAATCTCATTTAAGGGACAATTACCGCATGGCAAATAAGCCATTTGTGCATAAATTTACATTATGGATTTGGATACGCCGATGCCAACGGCTTACCTTGCTTCATTTTTTTTCTGTTTTTAATTCCTTTTTCCATTAGAGTCAGGTTTACCCGTTAACCTCAGTGTCCATATGAAATCCACATAGTGATGTTCTAACGCATTAATATACAATATAAATTTTGGCGGTTATGCTTGTGAGGATACCCGACCAACATACGAATGATCTCACTCTTTCAAGCGTTTCCATGCTTCTTCCGGTCTTTCTTTCATATGTATTAAGTGCTTCATTAGTGATGACATAGAATGATCTGATTAACAAGGAAGCAATTACGGGTTTGGCGCTTCTTAAACAATACAAAACACACTGTATATCCATATATTTCTTTAAGATTAGACCATAAGTTCTTAACCCTGTGATGACTCCAGAGCCCCGATGAATTGCCCAATATGGTTCCATACCCACTTTGCTTAAGTCCAGTTAAGTCCTATTTGTCGAAAATACAACTTAATGTGCTTACTTTAATTAATACATGCTTCAGTTATGAATTACTAGGAATACAACATACAAGAAAATCAGAAGTATTTATAGTTTTATATAGTTATTATTAACAAAATGTACCCATGTATACTTTAGTGCATTAAAGTCAAATATATACAAATGTCCAGAGATGAAGTCCCACACCACCCAAAGGATGTGGTTCTCATACCCCCCTAAGGTGTATGGATACCCGCTTTTAAGAACCCCTGGAACAAACTTTCCATCGTTCAGCCAGAGGTCAAACGCTATATGTAATGATATAAAATGAACCTTAACCTGGTTGCAACATTGAATCAGTAAATACTTTTTAAGGTTTGCATTTGACATATTGATTCCGCATGTAGGACCATCAATAAAGAAAAAAGGGTTCAGTAACCCATATATAAGATGATACTGCTTGGAAGCACTATCCTGAATGCATAGTTCTTAATGAACCGAGTACCGGGACCTTCCTTGAAAAATTACGTATATTACGTATAGGACACTTCTTTGAACTAACCTAATCCAACCTAACCTAACCTAACCTACCTTGGGAGCATGGCAAAAAAAACATTGCTAATGCAATGCTGTATACGTCTTGTGAATTTGCATCCCATGCTAAAGACGCGAGCACAGCCAACAAAGTACCTGCTTGCTTCAGAACTAGTATTCAGGATATTACTCTTGTTTTATTACAGCCAATATCGTTTATCCTTAAGCTCAGTTGTCTAATATATCTTGTTCCGAATTTACGAGACTTGAAATTGTCGTGCTGGTCGCCTGACAAAGATGATTGATGGCAGTATAGCAGAATCCGGGATCAGTAGAATTTCACGGCAGAACACAAAGTTTAGAACGAAGTACTATGACTAAAGCGGATGTCTTTCGTCTTAATTTTTATCTTTTTTTATTTCTAGAATGAATGAACAATAGAAGAACGAAAATCGTCAGGAGTTGAAATACTACAAATTGATCACACTGAGGGCAAGGATGATCCTGTGAATATTCTGTAGACTCACTCCAATATATAATATGTATATATATTATATATATATATATATATATATATATATATATATATATATATATATATACATTGATCATTTAGAAGTCATATTTATTTCTAATATTCTAGGGCAATTACCTTACTTATGTAATGGAAATGTCATACTTTGATTTAGTAAGCTAAAGGCTTAGCTTACATGTTATCTCTCTCTCTCTCTCTCTCTCTCTCTCTCTCTCTCTCTCTCTCTCTCTCATTTACACAGCAAAATTAACCACTATCAACAGTGGTTTTTATGATATATTTGTCGCACGCAAATATGTCAGTAACACCTGTTTATAACGACATTCATTGATAAAGGTATCGGCATTTAGATATACTTCCTACATGTAAATACATAAGACGTCTCGTGTATAACCGAAGTATTAACCAGCGAAAGATCCCCTTTTATACCTCTGAGACGACGTCTTTATATGTAAGGTCATAAAATGCCCCGGGTTCAAGATCATGATTCGCTGTGCTTGACCATCTTCAACGTATTCTTCCGTGACGCACTTGTAGCTTCGCCATCGCCACAACAAGATAACATGGAATAAAACAAACAAGTCTGATGGCAAACGGAGAGTTCTGCCCATCGCAGGATTTCTGTCGCTATCTGTGCTGACCTTTGCAGCTTCTTATTTGCATAACCGTTAGTTCGTTTACTTATTTTATGTGATGGATTGCTTTTTATATCAAGATATACGAGCAAGGAATTTGTCTCTTCCAATAAAGAACAAATGAATAAAGCTTAAGGAAAATATGGTAACATATATATATATATATATATATATATATATATATATATATATATTATATAAAATATATATGTATATATATATGTGTGTGTGTGTGTGTGTGTGTGTGTGGTACGTATATGTATGAATTGGGAATGACTTTGTCTAACACCCAAGTGGAATAACTGGTTAGTATGTCTACTCAGGCTTGGATCGAACGTTGGTTATAGATGCAGTGATAAAACTATTAAAATCTTTCCCCTCGCAGTTTATAATGCTTCCCTGACCACAGGATGCCTTGAGTGATGACCGCCTATTGCATGTTTCACAAACTAAAGTGGAAATTCCGTATTGCCGTCTCATCCTGAAGTCATTTCTCTCTACCTAGATTCGCATTGGTTCATTCAACTTTTATTGTTCTATTGTATGAGGTGTAATTAGAATCTGACGCGTGTGCATCTCGCAGCCGCTATTTCAATTATTCCGGTTTGATCGTCCATAACTTCCGAAACAATTCTTCATTTCTGGAATGATTGTGAATCAAACAAACATGATCTGACATAATCTAGTCAAAATTTGTTTAATTACTTTGCTGGCTGAATGTCAAAATCATTTGGATTAGCTGGTTAGAATGGAAACGAGACGGAACAGAACAAGGGAATAAATGTTCGGAAAGTGAAAATATATCCAGGCAGATTTATGCTTTACTGAAAGGAAAGATTAGCGAAGAAGTTTCCCGTGAATCTAATGCCCTTTTCACTATTATTTCATGAAAGACTTACAGCGTAATACACGCGAATACATGAGAATCTGTCTTACCAGAAGTATACGATCTCTCATACGATTTGACAGTGGACCAAATGGACTCTCTCTCTCTCTCTCTCTCTCTCTCTCTCTCTGTCGGCTTAACCATACATCACGCTAAAAGCAGAAAAGTACATTAGCCGCATCAACTCTGTGAGTGCAGGTGAATTCTTTATTTCTCAAGATTTTTTTATTCTTGCCAACAAATTTTAATCGCGTGATTATGTCTGATGCATTTACTGATTATTAGTAGCTAATTTTTTCTAACCGCTGTCTTGATGATTCTTACATTCAGTCTTTGTATTTTTTCCAGTTATGATTTGTGCGGTGGCCGAAGCCTCTTGGGTAAAAGAAAATATGATTATGGTCCCAGAAGGTTGGAACTACTAGTGTTCTAAATTCTGTGCTGAATGAAACATGCTCAATCACCACATATTCCGAAGATGAATACATATTGGTGACTGTTACGTAAATTCCTTATTTGCGGTCTTCGCTCACTGTCGTAGATAAACGTTAAACTTAAGAAAGCGCAATTTGCTCTCAGTTCAACTCATCTCCTTAGGAACCAAGAACCCTCTCTACAGCTGACATCAGACTACTGTACAAGTACTCCGGAGACGGTCTTTTCGTTAGCTCATTAAGTGAGGCGCCGTCTTATAATTAACACATTAGGGGTCCCTTTAAGGGTCAACAGACCCAATGTTTACATTCTCTAGAAACAACAAGTGACTGGACTAGAGAAAAAAATTGTACCGCTGTTCCGTGACACGTGCTAGTTAAGCCTTGCTGAGGATGCAAACATTAACTTTTTATTATTTTGGGGAACGACTATATATCGAAACAGTGCTTATGGAAAGCATAACTTTTTAAAAAAGATATTAAAATACAGTTTAGGACAAATGAAGAATTATTTAGGGATTACCGTAATTGTAGGTCTGTGACGTTTTATCCCAGTGTTTCTCGGTCGAGTACCAAAGCAACAAAACTTGTGTTTTTAATTGCAATTTGGAGACATCGGCGCTGTTTTCACCACAGCAGGTGGCAAGCGCTGGCTGATCTGGGACCTAGTTTCCTCGTCGTTAATCATGGCTAAGTGATTTTGCACGCTTATCCTTGAAGCTACTGTGCTAGTTCATGGTGAAATGAAATTAAAAAGCGAAATGACAATTTAATGACAAAAACTTACCGCTGCTTCCAGATGCCTACCTCCTCTTAGACTTGTGTTAAACTACACTTCAGATCTAATTAGATAAAAGAAAATTATAATTTTGTAACCGAAAACCTTTCGGATTCTTTTAAAAATTATTCTAGTATGTTGTTCATGGAGAGAACTTCCTTATTTATATAAGTCCTAATCTTTTCAAGGATTACCTCAGGGTACAGACCAGACTTCTCGTGAGACTGTTTTCATCTTGAATTCACTTGACACACCTTTGCAAGTGATGTGTGTTTTTTGCATTATTACTTTTTGTTAATTATCAGCTTCCGCGATGTTACTACAATTCTCAGAATCTTTGTTGAAGATTGAATGCTCATCTACTCTTATGTCATCAATTGAGAGATTATGAAGTGATAAGTAGTACATGTTATAGCTGTATTAAATTATGTATTTCTAAATCTCCAAAAGAATGCAGATGCGTGACCACAATGCATTGTGTATGACTTTGAACCTGTTCCAGTGTAATCAAATTAGTTTGATGTTGTGTGTATGTTCCAAAACCTATCAAAATTAACTTTATTCACTTTGAGGGGCAGACCCACTACCGATTTTCGAGGAATTATTGATATTTAGTTATTGACGGATTTGAACTAGTTAGTGTCTAGCACACAAAGTATTACGACAACAAATGTTTGGTGTTTTTTTTTTTTTTTTTTTTTACATTTCTTCGCCGTATTAGCAACCCCATGAGCGGCATTGACTGAAAGATTGTTTCACAATTTCCTTATAGACTTTCTACGTGGAAGTGAGAGATATACTCCACTTTCCAGCTAAAATTTAAATTTTCTCCAACAAATATTAAATCTGGGTAAATATGTACCTAAGTATCTCGATATCGCTCTATGTTAAATATACTTTAGTCTCCTCCTAAACATACCCATATCCAACGATAAGAACTGGCTCGTTCTCTCAAAAATCAGAGTGATATATATTTATGTATTCGATATTTTGAACTCGTCATAGCCGTATTGTAAATACCAACTTGTTCACATATAACATTTTGTATTTCTTTGACATATTTTTTATTGCGTATATTTAGAAATGTAAAAATAAATAATTGCAGGTAAAGCTTCCAAACAGAGCGTCCTTACCCCCAATAAGCCATCTCGTCGACGTCGTGTAATTGGGAGTTTCCGGTCCGACCGTCGTAGCTTTTGTGTTGTGATCTATTTACATTTGCATTATGTGACCCCGAAGTGCACTGACATAGTTCCAGTGGCGAGGAAAAAGAGGAACGTTGCCATTGTTGGGGAAAGGTGCCAGAGAATGCGTGCCAAACGTGAATTACAAGAAGACATAACCGACGAAACAGAGACTCGTCATATCAACAAGCAAGAAGCTCCAGATCTAGGTAAGACTGATTTGAACTTAAAGTATTTGTTTTCTGTAGTATATATACGACGTGATTACTATTTTTCATGGTAGATCTAGGGTATTTATCCGTGGCGCCCTAGACTATGGCAGTTGCGGTTTTTCTATGCAGGTTTACCTACTGAACAAGAATTTGAAGTAATATTTATTCGGACGACTCTAATTTACCTTTGAACTCCATCCTACGGTAAGGGGGACCCGCAGTGGGAACCGGGGTTTTGGGTGGGGAGAAACCACTTGAGGGGAGGTTTTGCTGTGCTATTATGGTATTTCCCATTATTTATGACATTTAAAACACGAAATACAAACGAAAATAAGAGATAACAAAAACACCGATAGTGGAGCCGTTTCACATCCAAATCGCATCTACTAATACTTCTACTATTACGACACCGAATCCTACTACGCATGCGCCAATGCTACTGCACATGCGTTAGTTGTAAGGGAGCTTTTGTTCTAAACGCAGACTTCTTAGTGAGGACAAAAATGGGATGTACGGGAGGGGTTCATGTATTTAGTCAATCACGTTTCAGTATGACCCCTACATTGCTATAGGACCGAGTGAAGAATAGTGGGGGGCGGTTATTCATACATTGAGTTACATAAATTAATTTTCCTAATTTTTTAAAAATCATGTTATATGAATTCTAGTGTTTATTACGGTTTCCTTTATCATAGTATTTGTATAATATTTGTTTTGGCATGTTCTCACCTAATAATTTGGCCATATATACCTTTAAATATTAAGTTATAATTGAGGACAGACACCTGAAAATGTCTAGTGTTGGGACTAGAAGTAGGTTTTAGGACGATTCGATACCTACCTTCCTATCGGTTACATGAAATTGCAAGTTGCTTGGGATATTTCATACATGCTTTACACATGCTTTATACACAACTCACTCCCTTCCCTTTCCAGTATTCACGTCTGGATATTTGGCTATTTGCATTTCACCATTTATAATGCATTTCTCACCCATAGCAATTTCTGGATTAAAATTTGACATTATTATTATAACACCTACATTTATTTATATTCCATTATATCATTTACAGACATTCCAATTTACACCTTTCTCCCAGTTTCCTTTCTATTATCCAGCTGTGTATGATTACTTTTAACATTTTACAAACCTTTCTCACCCATAAAAGTTAGGTTGGTTATATATTAGTCTACCTTCTAGTTTGTCTTTCTTCAAGGGGGGGGGGGGGGGGGGGGGGGGGTGTACCCAGTCAGGTAACATGCCCTATTGGTTAGGTTAGGTTAGTTATATGTTAGCCTACCTTCAAGTTTCTTTTTTTAAAGGGGGTAGGGGGGGGCTTGGCCCGCCTGTCTTGGTCAAATAACATGTCCTACTAGGTTAGGTTAAGTTACGTTGGGTTATGTGTTAATATATCTTCAATTTTGTATTTATGTGTTTATTAATTCATATTTGGAACTTATTACACATTTGCCATTAACTTCTTAACAGATTTTTTTATTACCCTTAATACTGTCAAACTTGTTTTGTTAAGTGCTGTTCGTTTACTTCAACAACCACCCCTCCCCACCCTCCCAGCCGTTAGCACCAAAGTATTTTTACTACCCCGCCTTAACCCTCCTACCTGTTTTGTCCGATCACTATCTTCAGTCCTTGAGTCCCACCCTTCTCTTGGCCCGTTATATATATGTGTTTGTATTAATTCATATTTCGAACCCATTACACAATTACCATTAACTTCTTAACCAACAGTTTTTCTTTTATTACCCTTAATACTAATCAATCTTGTTTTGTTAAGTACTTGTTCATTTACCTCAACCCCACACCCTCCCAACCAATAGCATCAAAGCATTTTTACTACCCCACCCCATCCCTC
This sequence comes from Macrobrachium nipponense, assembly GCF_015104395.2. NCBI lineage: Eukaryota > Metazoa > Arthropoda > Malacostraca > Decapoda > Palaemonidae > Macrobrachium > Macrobrachium nipponense. Next base: position 6,560,347 of record NC_087201.1, read on the forward strand.
CTACCCTGTTTTGTTCAGTCCACTCTTCCATGATTTCACCTTCTAACCATACATCATCACTGTTGAAACAGACGTCATGGCTACATGTATTGCTTCAACTTTACGTTCGTCCAGCCCCTTAGTAACGATACTCTGCCATCTACATGTAACATTGTTACTTAAGCTACTAGGAATTCTCTGCTTATTACTCGGGGAATTATGACCGGCTAATCCAGTTGTGCCAGGACCACTGCCTTCTGAGAAAGCAGGTCTTTTGCCCCCATTGTGGGATCGAGTGCCGTCTCAATTTGCAAAAGAAGTGCTTCAGGTAAATTTCTTACACGTTGTTTGTTGATTTCTACATGTAACCGTAATATGGTTCGCCCCTAAATTAGTGTAAATATTTTATTTTATCTCTACCATTTATGGCCTACTCCATATTTTCATGTTTTGAGGCTTGTAACTGGTATTTTTCTTTCCACATTTTCTCTTAGGTGTGACCAGTCTTATACACCTTACAATAAGAATCGATGAGGCAACATTTGGCAAACGTGAATACAACGTAGGTCGCATCATTGAAGGATAGTGGGCGTTCGGTGGTATCTGCAGGCAGACCCGAGAGATCTTCGTTGTTGCAGTTATTAAGGAATACATTGTGCTGGGGACCACTATTATTTCCGACTGCTGGAGGGCTTATGACTGCCTGGGAGACGAAGGATATGTCCATTTGACAGTCAATCACTCCATCAACTTTGTGGACCCAGTAACCGGTGCCCATACTAACACCATAGAGAGGAGGTGGAGGGAACTGCATTTTCAAGACCCCAAGACCCGACTCCACGCCTTCATAAAGGCAGCTGCTTCTTTGTACCATCCTCCCCTTTAAGGTAAGGTTCCAAAATTATTCTTTATTATTATTTTATAGAAAGGCGAGGGTTACATGGCGGTTGCGTTTACATTTCGCTGCCCGAATTGAACACTTGGTAGATCTATCTATATTCCACAGTAACCTAGACTATAGCAATTGACGTTTTTCCTATGTTATTTTGCTTGCTTTACAAGATTGAAGGGAATATTTTTTTCGTTCCACGGAGCTAAACTTTTATTTACCTTTTGAACTCGATACGTCCCGTTTGGGTACTGTCATGTTGTCTTCAAGGTAAAATTATTCTGCTTAATTACTCGTCCGAATAATATTACTTTCAAATCTTGTACAGCAAGTAAAATAACATAGGAAAACGTCAATTGCCATAGTCTAGGCCACCGCGGATTGCTTCTGTAAAAATACCGTCGACTGTAATTAATCCCCAGGGGCTAATACTAAACACGGCGAAATGCATATGACGCCCCAATCCCTATTGGCTGCCGTATTCGTTCGTTGCGGAGTTATTGCCTAGAATTACCTTCTTCATGAATTATAATGGTATTTCTTAGTAATAACTCCGCACCTACTTTTACCTTGGAAATTGATATTTCCTACACTTTTAGTGCTTTCGATATAAGAGTTGTTTTGTGTCGGTCAAGTATTATTAAGTCATATCCTTGTCCAACATGGTTGGGGGACTTAGGGAAATCGGGGTTTTGGGTTGGGCAGAACACTCATAGACAAACAGGACATGTTTGTTATGGAAGCGACACTCGTGTACGTAAACCGGCCGGGGAGCCATATGTTCAAGAAAGCATATGGTTTATTGAAGGTGAAATAGAATGTTGGGGATTGGGAATAACTAGAAGGTTTCCAGCAAGACAGAGATTGAGGAGAAGGTGAAAAGCAAGAAGGGGGCTTAGGTAGATGTTCCAGGCATGGGCTAATGATAGTCGGCCGACACAAAACAACTTCACCTCCTACATCGAAAGCACTAAAAGTAAATGAAAATTCAATTTCCATAGTAAAAAAATTTGCAAAGTAATAACATAAATATGCTCTTTGTAAAATTACTGTGAACCATGATAACACTTGCCTTAAGAATTTGAAATGTATAAACCAATCTACATTCACTACCGCATTGCCGGGGGCGGGGCTGCAATAACAGGTTCTTTTTCAACATGTTGTGATTTCGACATAATTAATTTACAGTAATTTCCGTAATGATATAAATTGATTTCACGGTAATTGGCAGAAACTGTTCACAATTAATGGGGAAAGTTCTTTTCGAAAAGCAGTTACCAAAGAGCATTTAACATAAGGTAAAGCAAAAATAAGTTATAAAAAATTATATTTTAATTTACAAAATAAACTGAAAAAACTAGACAATTGACAATGAGGATATGACTGGCGAATAGGATGATCCTGGTCGAGTTGCAAAACCTTTGTAAACTTAGCGTGGACGTTCTCGCTCTATCCGTCAGAGAACCTGCATTCGGTCCGCACTATTGCCCCTTATTTTCCGAAACATCAGAAGGATCTGTAACCCATTACACGTAACATTATAAAACTTGAAATGCAAGGGGCTCACAAACATTAATGTACATATATGTGCTTAGTCTTCAAAAACTCTTGTACGTTAAGTGAACTATACGGAAATATAAAAACTTCATATCAATAAATTTATCTAAATAACTCCTTACAGTGTCCTTAACGTTCAAAAATGTAAATAAATTTAAGTGAGGACTGCATGAATGACAAAAGTTAACGTAATATAAGACCCTTCCGACTTTATTATATATATATATATATATATATATATCATATATATATATATATATATATATATATATATATATATGGATGGGTTTGGTTGCTAGACACTAGTTATACTAATAACGTAACTATTGTTAAAAGAAAATTTGCAAAGCAAATGCACCGTACATATTGCAAACCTTACCTCAAACAAATAGCCAGTCATTTAGGTCCATAATAAAGCAGTGACGAAGGTATTGGTGATGATGGAAGCCTTCTGTAGAGCTCTTGAGTAGTAGGTGTTCAAGTCGATGACATTCATCCGTGAGAAATTACGTCCGGAGCCACGGTCCTCAAATTAATTTGTGACAGCCATTGCTTCTTATCTGTAATAATTTTTTTGAATCCGGAGAAGACTGATCTGGTCCTGTAGCTTACGCTGAGCTCTCCGTACTGCCTTCATCAGGTCGCTCGCTGCCGACAACGGTTTCTAAGCCTGGTGTTAGGTGGCGAACAACCTGGCAAACTTAAATATATGGTTCAGGAATGGCTCGTTACTTTTAATTGTCCTAAGAGGTTATTTAGGGAGGCAAATAAAATGCATTTTGCTTTTAATATAAAAAATAGCTATTCCTGAGCAAATATTAACATAAAAACCACAACCAAACTCTATACATATAATAATGTAAAAACAAAATAAAATGCGCACAAGTGTGCATTTTTCTACACTCCCACGAGGGATTCAATTTTCTAAGTAAAATTGAATGGAATATAGATAAATGATTACGCTAAATCATCCTCAAATAGTTTCTTTACCCTCTCTTTCCCAATCATTGCAGTTTGCCTCTTCGGTCTCTCCTTAATTCCATCTTCCTTACTCTGCTTACCATCACATGTTGATTGTACCTTATCGCTAAATTTAGCCTCAAATTCCCTTTTGTAAAGTAATGGAATCAAAGAGGAACACGTGCCTTTTAGTTTCTTCCCTACTTTTTCCTTTGAGTACAGTTGCACCAGTTACTTCACCCAAAGAGTTCACTTTTATCTCTTTTAACATACCCATTGGAAAATTAGTAGGTTTGAGAAGGGTTCTTTAATTGAGAACAATGTCTCCAACTTCCAATAGCTTATGATTAACAGGTTGGTATCTACCTCGTTTATCAGTTGCTTGGTTTCACAAGCTGCACCAACAAACTCGTTTTATTATATATATCTCTATTATACTTTCCCTAGCCTTTCGTAATTTTCTGTGACTGTCCTTCACATGGGCAATGGGAGATATATCAGGAACCCAAGTATCATCTGCCCTAGGTAAAGGATGTAAATGGGGAATAATATTTAAGGAATTTAATTCGTGTCCTTTAACTAAAATTTCTGGAGTTATAGGAGAGGGTACAGGTTCAGTCCCATCATTGCTTCGCAAATATTCTTTAAAGGCAATTGGACGGCGATTTACTAAATGTACAATATTTTGGACAGCAAAGTCAAAATCTAAATATTCTAGGACCATGTTCCGAACAGAACCTTCAATAAGCCTCTTAACCATCTTCACACACGATTCCACTAAAGAACCAAGTTCACTGTGACCTTTATAGTATTGCTGGAAAAACTCAAAGGTTTTATATTGTTTTCCCTGAAATAAGATAATGTGTCCTTATCATTCAGAAAGTTTTCAACAGTTCTAGCACCCGAAGTTAGCTGTGAACCTTGGTCCACTTAAACAGAGTTCAGGTACCCCCAAACTCGAAACAATGGGAGCTGCAGTGCTCTCAAAAAGGAAATCTCTGAAAGGTCTACACATACCTTAAGATTTATGGCCCTCGACCATAAGCAAGTGATACATAATATCCAAACTTTTGATTTCTTACCCATCCACTCCATACCCAGTAAGGTCCGAAATAATCTATGAAAATGTACCTGTAAGGTATGGTTGGAGGAGAAACCCTAAATTCCCCTATATGGAATATTGGTTTAATTTTATAGTTCTATTGTTAAATCTACGGCAGTGAACACAAGCTTTCAAGACTTTCTTTACAGTAGAAAAACTACAAGGAATCCAAAACTGTTTCCTAGCCTCAGATAATGTAGCATATATTCCAGAATGAGCTAACTTAACATGAAATTTGTTTAGGATTTCTTCGGTCAATTTACTGTTTTTAGCCAAAAGAATGGGAATTCATATTTACGGTCTCTGTCCACTTACAAAATTTACTTTTAACTCTTAGTAAACCAGATTTCTTATCAATGAATAAATTCAGTTGACTCACTATGTTGGGAATATCTCTAATTTGAGAGTTTCTTTCTCTGAAATATCTAAAAACTTCAGGAAAATTTTGCTGTTGATCATGCAAAATGATCATCTGCCATGCTTTCAAAGAAATTTCTTCATTACTGAAAACTTCAAAATGGTCATACTTGCCAGATTTGTTCTTCAATTTCAGTTTGACATTGTTTATGAATGTCAGTACATATTTGTATACAGAAATCAAATGAAGCCAACTGGAACTTGGAATTGTTGAATTTAAAATATCTCCCATCTCTGGCTCTGTCACACTCCTTTATCTCACACTGGCCCTCTGAAACTTCAAGCACGTTGGTTAAAGGAGTTGGGATTGTTACATCCAAATGGTCATCTTCCAAGATATCCTGAATGGTATCAGGTCCTGTGAAAAAATTGTTTTATTTTATCAACCTCTTATAAGACAAGGACCTGGTAGTACAATCTGCAGGATTTATCATACCTGTACAAAATTTGAAAGTCACAGGGACAGTTTTCACATAAATTCTCGATTCTGTGCACCTGTTTCATAATAAAAATACTTAGTTTCCTTAATTTATCAAACCTATTTGTTCGAGAATTTAGCCAACTCAGTGCAACTGCACTATCTGAGAATACTACCAGCTTTGTTATGTTAATGGGAGACACACTCTCTGAACCACAGAGTTCTTTATAAATATTAACAACAGTTTCCGTACCAAGCACAAGAGATTGAAATTCAAGAGAAGGGATAGACTTTAGTTCTAACTGGCGCCCAATTATTCTATTTTTTGATAGAAGGAAACTTACCTCCTTTGTTCTCAAGTTCTTGATAAAGAGTACAACTCCATATATATGCTTGCTAGAATCACAAAAAGCAATCAGTTGGAAAAGTATCATTTCTACGACCAACAAATCTCTTCACTGAATTTCAGGAACACAATTCACTTGCTTGCAAATATTAGTCCACTCTCGTAATTCATCATCCGATAGAGTATCGTCCCATCCAACTTCTTTTCTGCACTGTAGCGAATGCATAAATTATCTAGCCCTGTTTAATAAGGGACCATAAAATGAGAACACATCAAAATTGGCTGCAATTGAACTTAAAATCTGTCTTTTGGTTGTTGCATCCTTATCAAGTACCAACTTACTTGTCGACAGAGTATCACTACTTCTGTCCCAGATCAACCCAAGCAATTTTACCTTTGTAGGAGTCTTTTCCTTACCTTCATCTATATGTTGCTGCAGAGAGTCATCATTAGTTTATGAATTGCTGTAGTTTCAATTGATAGGGAGAAAATATACTTTTAGTTTTCTTATAGGCCCATTTCAACTTTTCAGCATCATTGGTTGTGAAAGCCAAGTTATCCATGTAAGCTAAGTTATATAACTCTTTCTTCAATTCCTTCACATCAATATTGTCCACCTTGGACCTCTAACATCAAAATTTTATAAAGTGCTAACATTAATAAAGCTGGACTACATGGCAAACCAAATGGTAGTCTACAATGTTTATAAACAATTAAGGAATAGTCCTTTTTAGATACATTTCTATACCAATAAAAGAGTAACCTACTTTGATCTGAAGGCACCAACTTAATCATCAGAAATGCCTTTTTAATATCAAAACATATCAACTTTTCATTAAAACCTTAACTGTAAATAGAAGTTGAAATCTTCTTATTCAACAAGGACCAGCAAAAATTGCTTGATTATGTGATAATGTTTATAGGTTTACCTGGTCAGATTCACACAAATTGGACAAAAATACATTACGACATTTTGTCGACTCATGGTCCATTCTGAACACTGGCATGTGAGGTAGAAAGCTATGTTGGGGGTTATCCTCCAAGAATTGCTCGAGGTTAGACACTCTCTATAATGCCTAGCTGTTTCTGTTCTTTAAAAACCTCATCAATCTATGTTAAAACAGCATTATCCTTTTTACTAAATTTCTTAAAATTTTGACTTTAATTTATTGCTTTTTGACAAAATTTGATTCTTTCCAAGCAAATGAGCTACTTTTCCATTTCATAACAGAGGCATAACTAACCTTCCTTCACTATCTCTAAAGGTATTTTCTAAAGCAAATACTACTACTTTCCTCTCCTCCATAAAGTCTTCGTTGTACACTTTAGAATCACTGTTTAAAACAGTTTCTGCCTTTGAGGAAAGAATTTCTTCTGCTGCTTTCTCAAGTTCAGTTTCAACAATCTGGCCCTTATTATTTAAAAGTTTAAAAACAGAATATTAACATAAGCAGGAAACTTAAATTTCTCTACAGAATCTAAGAACAACCCATCTGTATCGAAAATGCCGTCAACTTCAAGGGAACAATCACCATTTATACAAGCTTCAGAAGAATGCTTTATCCTGTCTAGTAATAGAGCAAGATTCTGCTTATACCTCTCAATGTCACCTACTAGCATCACTCCTAAGGGTGAATCCAAGTAAACCGAGGGAAACACTTCAGAACTACCTCCAAACAGCACATCCTTCTGAGGTATAAATGAGGAGTTATCATTTCCCAAAAGAAAAGCAATTTTATATCTTCAATTTTTGTCCTTACATAGATGCAAAGTTTTGTCAACTAATACATAGCCCTTTATCTTTAAAGGCTTGAGCTACCCCTAGATACACCTGGCAATACTAATTTCAAATTAATGGACTTTATGGCAATAGCCAGTAAAACATTTTCACTCAATTTGACCTTGTATACCACAGTAGCTACGGCTTTTGACGAATTAATACCATTCACTACCAAAGAATAATTCGGATCAACCACTTCAAAACTGCATACTCTTAGCCCAATCTTCCTCTACAAAAGTTACTTGACTCCCCGAATCCTTATACCTCTATCCCCAGAGTCATTCAACGAAAAAGAAGGCAATAGCAGTCACCGGGTTACAAAGAGATTCTCAAAACTCCCAAATCAGACCAAGTTAGATTAGAAACAACAGAATTAGAGTTAGATTTCTCTTTACTATTCACCTTTACCTTTTGGTTACCCACTTCGTGGTTATCAGAATCACTTTTAGGGTTATTAGCATTACTTTTTGGGTCGTTACGAAATTTACAAAGATAGCTGAAATGCCACTTGTTACAATATCTACATTTACTGTTAAACTTAAACCTGCAATCTGAAGTTTTATGAGAATCATAAGTCAAGTTTGTACAACAATTCAACTGTTTTAGTTTTTCAATTTTACTCTGTGGAGTTATATACCGAACACTTACTAAATTGGGTGATCAATGTCTCCTTTATCATCTGCCAAACAAAGAACATTCCTTAACTTTGGATTTCTCAACGCTACCATCAACAGCAGAAGCTAAACAACTTGACTTCGACACATCCTTTGAAACAACCTTTCTCTGAACATTATTTCCCTGTCTTACATTGAATTTCTTAGATATGTCTTTATATCTCTCTAAAGCAGTAAAGATATGTTCATCTATTTGCTGCAAAGAGGGCTTATTTGAGCCAGTAATATGCATTAACTGATTCTTGAAACAGTCATTAAATCCATCCCATATGAAAAACTGTAAAACTATGTCTCTATCTATGTTTAAAGCCTCAAATTGATTACAAATAATTCTCATATTACTGATAAAGTCGTATGGATCACTCTGATAAGTCAACTTTAACTCCGATAACTGCTTAATAACACTGTATTGTTGAGACAAAGTATCTGCAAACGCTTTCTGTAATAATTTCTTAGCTTCTTCATACGAACGATTACTACAGTCTAGAGAAACTTACTAGTTTAAGCGAGTCACCTGAAAGCTGTCTCGTAAGAAGAGTAAATTTAACGTGAGTACCAAGATCATACTTATCTACAGTCGCTTCAAACTCTCGCAAAAACTTCGAAATATCCTCACCTTCCCTATTATTAGCAAATGTCGGTAAAGGTAGTTCAGGCAATTTAAGCTGTGAAATTTCAAGACGCGAACGATCCGAAGGAGACACCGTGGTCTTAAGGAGAGAAAGACACTTATTCAAACGATCGTCATAAACAAACCAAGTATCCATTTCCTCACTCACAAAATTTATCGCTGTCCACGATTCACCTGCGCTATCCCAAATTTCATTTAAAACGTCTTTATTCCCTTTGTCAAGTTTTCTTTAAGGTCCAACAATACGTTCATATGCTCCTTAGCATCGCGTTACAGACATCGACGAAATAACATTTTCTATCAAATTACACTTCTTGGTAACTTGCTGCCTTAGGGCTGCACGAGAACGACGCGAAATACTCTTTGGCGGAATCTTGCGAAAATTTAAATGAACTCAAATTTAAAACTAAATATGATATAGGGAAATATTAAAGAGTGCCGTGACTCTGGAACGTAACCTGCTCAAGGAATCTCAAAAAAAAAAAAAATACTCAAGGCAATGGACCTCGCAACCAATCCCATCCTCGTCGCCATTTTCGAAAAGCAGTTACACAAAGAGCAATTTAACATAAAGGTAAAGCAAAAATATGTTATAAAAATTATTTTAATTTACAAAATAAACTGAAAAAACTAGACAATGGACAATAAGGATATGACTGGCGAATAGGATGATCCTGGTCGAGTTGCAAAACCTTTGTAAACTTAAGCGTGGACGTTCTCGCTCATCCGTCAGAGAACCTGCATTCGGTCCGCACTATTGCCCCTTATTTTCCGAAATCAGAAGGATCTGTAACCCATTACACGTAACATTATAAAACTTGAAATGCAAGGGGCTACAAACATTAATGTACATATATGTGCTTAGTCTTGAAAAAAATCTTGTACGTTAAGTGAACTATAACGGAAAAATAAACTTCATATCAATAAATTTATCTAATAACTCCTTACAGTGTCCTTAACGTTCAAAAATGTAATAAATTTAAGTGAGGACTGCATGAATGACAAAAGTTAACGTAATATAACCTTCCTTCCGATTTTATATTATTATATATATATATATATATATATATATATATGGTTTGGTTGCTAGACACTAGTTATACTAATAACGTAACTATTGTTAAAAGTTTGCAAAGCAAATGCACCGTACATATTGCAAACCTTACCTCAACAAATAGCCAGTCATTTAGGTCCATAATAAAGCAGTGACGAAGGTATTGGTGATGATGGAAGCCTTCTGTAGAGCTCTTGAGTAGTAGTGTTCAAGTCGATGACATTCATCCGTGAGAAATTACGTCGAGCCACGGTCCTCAAATTAATTTGTGACAGCCATTGCTTCTTAGCTGTAATAATTATTTAAAACCAAATCCGGAGAAGACTGATCTGGTCCTGTAGCTTACGCTGAGCTCTCCGTACTGCCTTCATCAGGTCGCTCGCTGCCGACACGGTTTCTAAGCCTGGTGTTAGGTGGCGAACACCTGGCAAACTTAAATATATGGGTTCAGGAATGGCTCGTTACTTTTAATTGTCCTAAGAGGTATTTAGGGAGGCAAATCAAATGCATTTGCTTTTAATATATAAAAAAAATAGCTATTCCTGAGCAAATATTAACATAAAAACCACAACCAAACTCTATACATATAATATGTAAAAAACAAAATGCGCACAAGTGTGCATTTTTCTACAAGTTCTAAGTCGGCTTATGGGGTAAGAGGATCGCGATGTTGTAGACAATTAACCTGTCTCTAGCCGGAAATCGTGAAATGCGCAGTTAGCAGAGACTGTAACTACCCAAGCCTACGTTGATGATAAGATTTGTGATTGGCTCAGAGGAGTTTTGGGGCTGGGGGAGGGGGGATGACGCCATTAAGGCAAGAAACGATAGAAGATTGTAGAGCAATGTACAAAGGAAAGTAACAAATTATCCGCAAAAGCTCACTGTTTTTTGCTTCTCCTGTGACTCAGAAGTCCTGTGACATAATCCAGGTCAACAAGATCAGCACTCGCGGCTGATGAGCTACCCAGATTTCTAAGACCTAAATACCGTTAATAAAACAACCTGGTATGCGCTGACAAGTGTTCATCTCGCTTTGAGTTCTCTTAAACACACCAACACTGTCGGACATTCGATCAGGTGTCATATGGCATAGATTACAATGCTCCATATATGATCTACTAACTGTTCTATGTTCTATATGATATATATATATATATATATATATATATATATATATATATATATATATATATATATTGTCTCAAATTATAAACATCCCCGCCCAGGCAAAAAATAAAAAATATAAAAATACTAATTTAAATCCCTAAGACAGTAGCCAGTCTATGATTCTCTCACTACCTCTATGAAAGATCTCGCTGTGAATCACAACTTTCTCTTCCACAAACACAGCCACCGGCCATTTTCTTCCTTCACAAATGCCCTGAATGCTCAGAATTAAGCCGCGCAAGCAAATTAAAGCCGCCCACACTGAATTCGAAGCCCCCGAGTCAGGATTATACTGGAATATCTACCATCTACCTAATAGATCGGAAGTAGGGGAAACGTTAATTAAAGGGCATGCGGTAAAAGATTTGTTCTTAGACGGTCAGCTCCCATCCTAGAGAACCGTCACCTTACCTAGCAGATCATGGCACCTCCCGCTGCCCCCATAACGTTTGGAAACTGCTCCACATGTACAATTGCTCAGTCGCTCCATTGCACTTTCCTTCAATGGCGCCACTGGTGAAGACAGTGTGAAGTTAATGTTAGGCAATCACTCATTCTTACATTTTTCTGGTTCTTTTATGTTTTATAGCTATAAGTAACTTATGGTCCTTAGTCTCTCCCCAAGCATCACTTCCAGTCATTGTACCATGTAACCTGCTCCCTCCCTTGAGCTCGGTGATGCTGTAAGTGTCTTCCCGTAGTGCCTTTTGAATCCTTAAGTGTTCCGCAGTGATTAGTTTTGCTTTAGTACCAGGTCGTAACATTCATCTTGTGTAAGCAGCCATCCTATACCCCTGTGATTATTCAGTAATGTAACTCCTGCAAAAGCGATTGTTTTTCAGTCTTCAAAGCATTTTCCGATCTCCCCCACCGTGTTTGTAGCCAGTTTATTTATATCGTAATGTTGGATGCGGATTCTTGTAAACGTACTACTGGGATTTAGTCATATCTCTGCTGTTTTTATTTCCACCTAGACCGATAGTAGTCATCAGTCCACTCCAATGTACCAGCAGCGAGCTGATCTCGTTGCCTTTAGTTCACTTAGAGTAAGAAATATATGTAAGTCACATTAAACCTCTTGAGTTTACCTAATTTCCTTCACTCTGAAATCATCCCTAAGCCATAACCTCTTAACGTTTTCATTTTGGTTATGTTTCTTAACTCACTGGAACTCAGACCCATTGTGCTTGAAAGGAACCACAAACAACAACAATATATATATATATATACTATATATATATATATATATATATAATATATATATATATATATATATCATATACTATATATATATATATATATATATATATATATATATATATATACAAAAATATCATATATATATATATATATATATATATATATATATATATATATACTCTTGAGAATAAATAAACATTAAATGCATTTTTTCACGTTGTATGCATTTTTTACACAAAAATCTAGCACTCATGACCAAATGAAAACTCCAAGAGATGATGAGTGCAATTTACTTAAATGAATGCTCAATTTATGGAAAATTTTCCCTGCAGCCGGAAAAGTTTAAACTTACGGCTCAAAGTTGCGCAGTTTGGAACGATGTTTAGCGAGACCTTGTTTTCATACACGTTTGAGGTACTCGGAACAGAAGCTTTAATTTGGTGTGATACCCAAAGTGTTTGTTTGTTCTTTCAGTTATCCAACGTTCACTTTTTTTAATATCAACATTTTCTGCTGTGAAACTATTATTATCCCTTGATTGTGCCATTACCTTAGAGTTTTTTTTTCATGTGCATATGCTCGTTTAAATAGGCATCTTTTACGGTTTTATTTCTTTATATTTGTTTGCTCTCTTACATCTCCTTCAGTATCTATGTATAGAGATACTATGTTCAAACTAGATGGTATCTATCGGCGCTATTCAGATATGTTACAAGCTTTCCAGGACAAAAGTCCTCATTATCAAGCATCCATGAAATGACCAAACATGCAGGCCAGCTGGTAGCTTTTTTGAATAAATAACTGCGCCAGATACCATCCAGTTTGAATAAGGTCCTTCACGTTAATATACTGTTGCACAGAATAATTGTGTTTGCGATGAGATACTATGTACATCGATCTTTCGAGTGAAAGTTGCAAGCTTTATTTCGGTTACTTAAAAAAGTACTGGTTTTTACGAGCAAAATTATACGTGGCCTATTTGCTGTTCTGATTTGCGACGTCAGTCAAATCCGTTCCGCCATGATGTCTGAGAGGTGGTATAGTATATATAAAGGAAATGACCACGCCCACTTCTGCAATTCAACGTCAGAAAGGCAGATAAGAATCAGAAATAACTTCAAAGGAACTAACTGGAAGCATCAGATGAATTTAAAAGTTCCTATTAACTATATTAGTGGATGATCCAGTTTTTCTTGGTGAAAGTTAAGCACAAGAATTCTATTTGATTATTTACATAGTTAATGATGTAGCCTAGAATGTGGTCCGTTATATAGGTTAACCTTCTGTTCCTTTTCGTTTACCGGGGAGTAAACCTACGAACTACTTTGTTGTTCTTGTTGGGAAGGTCTATGGAAGAGCCTAAAAATGTCTGAAAAATGTGTTTTGCCTTGCATTAAAGATACAGGAATTTTAGGAGAGGATATTTGTGATTTATTTATGAGAATGAAACTGTAAAAGATAAATAATGTGCATGTTAATTAAACGGTACGGAAAAAGTATTTCTAATAAAATATAATGTATATATTTTATTTTCAGTCGGTGAAACAAACTTTCTAATATTTGACTGTAGATTTTAAGCACTCACCCCGAGTAAACTGGAGATCGGATCACGCTTTGTTTACCATAATCAATAATGCAGCCTAAACTCCCTTGTTATGTTAGTTTTAATTCATCTTCCGTTCCTTGTTAATTAGGTAGCTAATGTCGTCTCATACGATTGTTAACTCTGTATATTTCTGTAAACGTTTTTTTTATGTAGTAATTCTGACACATATAATTTCAAAGTTTTACTTTGAATGCTTCGCTAAGCAAAGGTGAGACATTCTATAAACCAAACTGCTGGAAAATCCTTCTTTATATAAGTCTTGATAATATATATGGAGGAAATATGGTTTATTATCCGTAAGTTGAAACTGTAACCAGGGCTTTTATGTTGCAATGAGCAGCTCATTATACTCAAATCATTTGAATAATTGCGGAATGAAGACCAGTTTTATATTTACCTTCTTTTCTTCTCAACCCAGAAATTCGTCAGAGACAGAGAGAGAAAGGGTCTTAAAACGGCGGTATATGAAATACATTATTTTTCTTAGAAGAGAGAGAGAGAGAGAGAGAGAGAGAGAGAGAGAGAGAGAGAGAGAGAGAGAGGGTTTCGAAGGATAGGGATGGAGGTAAAGAATTGCAAAACATGGTAAGCGCAACAAGTCTAACCAGAGTAGTAGACTATAGGAAACTAACGTTATAGGGCTATATTTCTGCATTTTTTTTTTATAAACTTCTCAATATTAGTGCCTCACTCTTGTTAAAAGTATAACGTATATAAATAGAGATTTTTTTTTTTCCCAGGGCTCGCACCTCCATTGGAAATTGCTGACAGTACCGAAAAACTATTTCTAATAACATATAGCGTATTTATTTTAATTTTCGTTGGTGAAACAACGCTCTATTTTAGCATGCACATTGAGTAGGTTGGAGTCGGATCACGCCTTGTTTTTTTATGACTGTAATCGAACTCTATCCTTATGCTGTTTGACATCTTAGTTGTCTGTACCTCGAGTGATTCTAAGCTTGTAATAAAGCGCTTTTGTCTTGATATCGAACATAGGATTGTCAAAAGACAGTGTCACTTCGATGAGCTGCAATCTTCAGGTAAGGCATTTTATTGCAACACTTGGTAAATATATATTGCCTTTGGAATACTGCATGAACACGCATTTCTAAAGACTTTTTCAAGTTCTCTTATTTATTCATACCGTTTTCAACTAGAATTTCTCTTCGGTAACGAACGTTGCAACAAGATGCTACCGGAACTTTTAGAGCAGATATGAGGAGATTCCAAAAATTCCAGAAATCTAATATCACGAAGTCTAACGTCATTTCGAATCACTTTGTAAGCAATATTTGCATTGTTATACAGAGCATATATGCAAGGACTGCAAAGATTTACATTCTGAGTAATTTCGTTACTCCTGTCAACAGGAGTAACGTAATAGCATAACGAAATACCCTGAAATAGATAATACCTTAAAATTACTGTTAAGTTCTATGAAAACCTGTTGGGCAAGAGCTCAAGATAGCCGGAAACGTTTGCAGAAATATAATGAACTAGATAAAAGAGGCAGACAATTGTTGAAGGGGAGGCTGCATACACAGACAGCAAATACAAATGTCTCGGTGGGAGAAGTCGAATTTAGTTCTCTGGAATATCAACAAAGAATATATGAACGCAGAAGCCGTCAGAACGGCAAGATGAAATGTAATATTGTGTGAATAAACTCTGCTTCTGGAATTCAACCTTTGCTATCTGAAAATACAATGGACGCCGTGTAAAGCATGCATTATACATCTCCATGCATTTTTCCAGGACAGCAAACTGGCCTCTCTCCATTAGTCGTAAACTCACGATAGCAATAAGTGAAACAAATGCTGAAATTTCGGAAACTGAAGGTATTTGTGTTCTCAAATCTACACAAGTTAATCTAGAAAATCCTCCTTTTCACTTACTCGGGAAATAAGCCTACATTAGTACTTCTTTGTTGTTGTTCTTGTTGGGGGTTTAGGAAAGTTCTATGGAAGAGCCTAAAAACGTCTGAAAAAGGTGTTTCGTGTCGAGTTAAGATACAGAAATTTTAGGATAGGATATTTATGATGTATTTATTAGAATGAAAATGTAAAAAATTAATAATGTATATGTTAAATAGTACAAAAAAATTATTTCTAATAAAATATAGCATATATAATTTAATTTTCGTTGGTGAAACAAGGCTCTATTTGACCATAGATTTTAGCACGTTTTCATTTACGTCAAAAATTATTAATATAATGTTTACATCTTATACCTAATGGGAAAATCTTGACACGCATCCCTATTAAGCTGGAGGTCAGATCACGCCTTGGTAATACTTATCACTAATAAAATGGCCACCGTTCTACACCCTAACGTTGGCCAGCTGCTGAGATGAGAACTGAATTTGATTAGGATACTGGTAAAAATATCGCTTTCTATTTCCTTTTCTGCTGGAAATTTAGAGTATTGCATCTAAATTTATATTAATCATGCAGAAAAAAATGAATATATTGTAGCTACTTTTATTTATTGCAGTTTTGAAAATGAGTCCGTTATGTTGGTAGAGACTTTGAAATAATTTGAAAGTGATGACAGCTGAAAGAATATGCTGTCAATATATAGCTACAAGAATGAAAGATAGCTGTGACTATATGGAAATGAATGTTAGTGTAGATGGTGGAATGATAGAGTCTTTTGTTCCTAAAAGTAGCATATGGGAATAAATGTCATTATGATGGTCAGAAGAGAGATTTGAGTTAAGGTTGGGATATTTGCTAATGGTTTTAAAAGAGGAAGGTTCCATAGATGCGCCAAAATGTTCAGACTGTAGATGTTGAAAAAAATGACAAAATAAAAATAAAAAAAAAAAAAAAAAAAAATAAAAAAATAAAAAAATAAAAAAATAAAAAAATCTACTGAGGCTAGAGGACTGCAATTTGGTAGGTTTGATGATTGAAGGGTGGACGATCAACATAATGAGACTTTCGTTTAAGAACATTTCTGAGCTTTCCAAAGGTATTTGCTTAAGCAGCATAGCCGTCTGTTTCGCCAGATTTTATGTAGGTAGTTGATCATATTCACGAAGATAAAACGTAAAAGGAGCAACATATGAGAAATTCTTTGTTCGTGGTATTGCTGGATCAGCCAATTTGATTTGGCGACATTCATATAGCTCAACTATCGCAGGTCTTACTTGCTTCCAGAATACACATTTCCTGATATATTTAGTTTTTTATTTGTTGTGTCATACGTCAGTTAAAGTAGTCTGAATCAGTGCTTTTCCACGGATTGCTAGAAAAAGCCAAGCAGCAGAATCTCTCGCTCCTTGTCACGTGTCCTAATTCGAGTACTAACCTTTAGGAAAATTAGAATAAAAATTCTGACCAATTATTTTATTTTACAAAAACTTTTAACATATATATTCTTATATATCAATATACACTGGATGGGGTGTAACACACGAAACGGTAGGTATTTCCAGATGCATTTTCTAGTATTAACCACACACATAAACACTGTAAACCATGGGTTTCTGGAATTCCTGAAGTATTGATGCTCACGCCTTTCTCTAATTACATTCAGCCAAGTACTACTCTATACAAAACCATAGCCCAATAGACCATATAGCCTCCTGTCACTTAACTAACTTTCATTTAAAGATTATTGGCAATTTTGATATATCAACACCATCGGAACAGAAAAAATCAGATTCTAATTCCATCTACCCATTTCAGCCTTTCTGTCCTTTAAGAGTAGAGTTTTAGTTCAAGCGTAGACAAATACTTTCACCTTAAAATGATTTAGCATTGAAATGTCATCTCCATCCAACCCCCACCCCGCCCCCCTCATCACTCTTTCCAAAAATGTCTGCCACAAAAACGTGCATTCCAAAGTATATGTATAACCAAATACTAGCATACACACAAGCTAACTGAGAGAAAGCCCAGGTGACCTCTGAGTAGTGTGGACCGATGCACACTGGATTTTGTGTGGTCCTAAAGCCAGTTTGAGCCTGCCAATCTTTGGTCACAACTCTCTCTCTCCCGCCCCCCCCCCCCCCCCCGACCACCCACCCACCCTTTGAAACTCTGAAATTCCCCCCTCGGGGAGAATCCTTCCCTGGTTGACAACCACTGTCCGTATAGTCATCTGCTTTGTGAACATTTCTCATTCTGCTCTGTTGTTGGCGAAAGGTTTTTCTCTTCAGCGCAGTCATCTAGGATCAGAATCTCTCTCTCTCTCTCTCTCGTCTCTCAAATCTCGGTCCTCTCTCTCTCTCTAAGATCTAACAGAATCAAATCATGTCTCGCTGAACCCGCGTAAATTTGTTAGTGAACAAGTTCACCTATGTGTCAAGTAGGGAGACAGATACCAGGTAGGAGTTTTGCCTTTGTGTTGTCGGGCAGGACCTTCTCCGACTCACCTGTACCTGTGGTTACCTGTGTATTCATGTCCTCCCTCGTCTGCAGAGCTGAGATGTATTGGATCACGGCCTCCGTAAAGGCGATTTGAATTTATTTTGGACTGAAGTTTCCCCTGTTTTGTGTGAGGAGTTTGTTGATTTTTTTTTATATATATCTATTTTTCTATACAATATTTATAGACTCTGATGGTCCTTATGGCCTATCGGCTTTGGTGTTTATATTGTAATTCATAGGTAGGAATTTAAGTGTTTTTCTCACTTTTAATCCTTCACCTTCCTTCTTTCGTTTATAGTTATAGGTATATTTGGGGTTTTGGCCTGGCCAGCCATTGTATGGATATATTCCTGTTTAGACGTATTCGTTGTGTTTGTTCTCTCTCATGTTTCTATCTAGGGCTTAGTTTTCTTAGCGTTTAGGGATCCTACGGGATTATTTGAGGACTAGTGTACGTCCTTTTCAGTCACAAGGTTGACTTAATGTTATTTTTGTTGTGAATAAATATTGTTGAGTTTTCCCTTTTGTTTTCGTCTCCACTGACCATTTTACGCAGAGTATTTTTGAACATCACTGAGAATATAAATAGTGCAATCAAAGAACTGCACCAGGACCCATAAAGGGGTCCGTAACAAGTTGGCGGACCGTGACAGGATATTCTCAGGGATACTCTCGGTATCTTGGTGGCTGTGGAGCGAGACTGGGGTGGTCTCTTCAATATTTATTTTGTAGTATTGCCTTCTCCCTGTACACTTTTATTTTTTTTTGGCATAATGGAAGAGTTCGGGCCTTCCTTTGCTTCCTGATACCTCTGCAGCTGGCGATTATTGGAAAACATTGAATCTTGTTTTTGGAGCTGCCCTTCGCAGGTACACTTCTGTCACCTGCGACGTCGTGTGACCTTTTTCGCGCAGTTGACTTTGTCACCTGCGACTTCGTCGTACTGCCACCTTAGTGGATATATATATATATATTTCCTTAGAGTATTGAGTGCCATCGTGTTCTGCTGGCACTAGAGGAGCTTTGGGCAGTCATCAGTCTATCTCCACGGACACCTTAAGCTGCTGCTGAGGGAGCAATCTGGCTCGTGAGGTGTCAAGTAGGGAGACAGATACCAGGTAGGAGTTTGCCTTTGTGTTGTCGGGCAGGACCTTCTCCGACTCACCTGTACCTGTGTTACCTGTGTATTCATGTCCTCCCTCGTCTGCAGAGCTGAGATGTATTGGATCACGGCCTCCGTAAAGGCGATTTGAATTTATTTTGGACTGAAGTTTTCCCCTGTTTTGTGTGAGGAGTTTTGTTGATTTTTTTTATATATATCTATTTTTCTATACAATATTTATAGACTCTGATGGTCCTTATGGCCTACGGCTTTGGTGTTTGTTATATTGTAATTCATAGGTAGGAATTTAAGTGTTTTCTCACTTTTATCCTTCACCTTCCTTCTTTCGTTGTATAGTTTTATAGGTATATTTGGGTTTTTGGCCTGGCCAGCCATTGTATGGATATTATTCCTGTTTAGACGTATTCTTGTGTTTGTTCTCTCTCATGTTTCTATCTAGGGCTTAGTTTTCTTAGCGTTTAGGGATCCTACGGGATTATTTGAGGACTAGTGTACGTCCTTTTCAGTCACAAGGTTGACTTAATGTTATTTTTGTTGTGAATAAATATTGTTGAGTTTTTCCCTTTTGTTTTCGTCTCCACTGACCATTTTACGCAGAGTATTTTTGAACATCACTGAGAATATAAATAGTGCAATAAAAGAACTGCACCAGGACCCAATAAAGGGGTCCGTAACACTATGAAAAGCTAAAAAAAGAAATTGACATACTATATGCCCAAGCTTCTGAAAACAACAACGGGTAAAAAATGTTGAAGATGAAAGCAAATAGCAGATATTCTCAGGTGCGAATTGAATAGTTCAGATGAGAAAATTATTATTCTCTCTTTTATTTTTGTCATTGTGGTATTTGCTCGTTGTGTATACAAAGGCAACTTTTGTAGCTGGAGTTGTTGCTGGATTTCAGTTCTTCCACCCTTCAAACATTTACTTCTGCTAAACTCTTTTTCCAAGTTACGCGGGAAGCATATTCCTTAACTGCACCGAGTACCGGGACGTAAATTCCTTAGATATATTCCTGCATTGCACAGCCCCGGTTTTTTTGCCATGCTGCCCCTGGATTAGGTTGAGGTTAGGTTAAGAAGCATCTTTAATATAATTAGGGTGCGAGAAACATGAGATTATCTTCAGGAAAATTCTATATTTAGTTTTTAAGATATGGCGTCCCACTTTTTCCAGGGAAGGTTCTGGTACTTGGTTACTGATCGGGAATATGTTACCGGGACCTTCCCTGGAAAAAAGTGGGACGCAATATCTTGAAAATTAACTATAGAATCTTCTTGAAAATTACCTCATTATGCTTCCCACACCCAATTTTCACAGGTACACTTTTTTGAACTAACCCAACCTAACCTAAAGTGCCTCAGTGGCGTGGTCGGTTTGGTCTTGTCCTGCCACCTCAGTGGCCGTGAGTTTGATTCTTGGGCATTCCATTGAGGGGTCAGAGATGTGTATTTCTGGTGATAGAGGTTCACTCTCGGCGTGGTTCAGAAGTCACATAAAGCTGTTGGTCCCGTTGCTGAATAACCACTGATTCCTTGCAACGTAAAAACCCCATAAAACATGCAACCTAAGCTAACCCAACCTAACCTAACCCAGGGGCATGGCAAAAAAAAACCGAGGCTGGTGCAATAGTAGTATACATCTCAGGGATTTGCATCATGCATCTGGGATGATACAGAAAAGGATTGTTTTTCATTTCCGTTCCTGAATTTTCTATTCCCTAGTAATATCAAGTTCTACGTATTTGGTATCAAGTAATCGGTCCTTCCTAGACAGCGACACCTACGGATTTTTTGGGGTCGTTAGAAACCCAGAGCAAGAGTTCTTAACCTTTTGATGACCCCAGACCCCCAATGAATTGCCCAATATTGTTCCATACCCCCTTTGCTTAAGTAGACCTAAGTCTATTTGTTGACAATTCAACTTCATAGACTTAGTTGATACATACTTTAGGTATGAATAGGTAGGAATAGAATATACAAGAACATCAGAAGCATTTAGTTTTATAGAGATATTTATTTACAAAATGTACAAATATATACGTTGACACATTAAAATCAAATATATACAAATACCAAAATATCAAGTCTAATACCCCCAGCATATGGTTCTCATACACTTGATCTAGAACTTAATATTTGCTGGGTGTAATTACCTTCATGATATTTGTAGTCTTTTGTTTGTGTGTTCCACTATCTGGGATAGATCCTAGTAATCTGCAATAAAAGAAATGAAGTCTAAAAAGAATAATTATTGTTATTATTTGACTTAACTATAACGGAACTCAATTTATACAGTCTTTAGAAAACCGTTAGGTTACACAGTTTGCGAAGAACGATCATTTTTTTTTAATTTCTGCAGACATTGTATTATACTGATTGACCACCGGTGGGGACATTATATGATCGGAAGAATATTGCCAAGACGATGGAGTAATCAGAACAGTCTCTCATTTTTCTTACCATTTTACCTTTTTGATAAGATAAAGGAATTATTCCCTTTGGGTGGTTGTCTCTAACGTGTTATTTTTGTCTCCCATTATTTCAGTGGAATATGATATACTCTCTCTCTCTCTCTCTCTCTCTCTCTCTCTCTCTCTCTCTCTCTCTCTGCCAAGGAGTGAAAGAAGATGAACTCCGGGAACTATGATTTATTGCTCAATAAATCAAGGGCAGGTAAAGGTCTTTTAATAAATATTCAGGGATGAATTAAGAGTGAGGAAAATAAGGGAAAGATGAAGGCGTGTTATTTGACCATGGGAATCTTCTCATTGGGTACAGTTCACCTTTTACATAAAGGAAGATGAAAACTCTCTCTCTCTCTCTCTTCTCTCTCTCTCTCTCTCTCTCTCTCTCTCTCTCTCTGGATAGTTTTTGTTCCTCTTTCACTCCAAGGACAATTTTTTTATCTCTTGCCTCTCTCATTTATTTGTCTCATTACAATTCCTCCATTTAAAACCCTCATGCATTCTTAAAATTGATTCGGATGGACGCCAAACTATCTAAAACACATCAAACTAATAGATGTTATATTTTGTTGATCATACACCTGATGTTGGAGATTTAGTCCTCATATCAACTATAAGACCTTTTCCTCATGCTTCTCTTTTCAATATTCCACACTTCTGATCAAAATGCATCGTTTAATGCTTCATTTGTTGTATCCAGATACTAAAAGAAACCATTTGCTATGAAATAATAGCAATTTTATATTACTGCAAAAGCCACCACATGGATTTGTTGTGAGATGGCATTTTTTAACCTTTTTTTATTTTACTTCCTCCTCTAAATCCAATTATGCTATCTTAATTTAAGTCCCTTTTTCATAAGACGAGCATAACTCTAATAAATTCCTCCTGGTTACGCCAAGTTAGATTTGAGATGAAACAAAAAACGCAATTTCAATACCCCTCAGCCTTTTATACGAAAATAGCGAGATTGTCACGAAGTCAAGAGGAATTTTGCTATTGTTTATGTGTAGGATGATTAAACTTATATATAAAATAATAACAAGAATAACGACCAAATACCTACTTCAACAGGGAAGGTGCAGAGATAGGGCGCAGAAGAGATGCCAACAAGCTTACGTAAAGATTCATGTTACTTCAGAGAGCAGAGATGAGGAGAAGAAGCAAGAGAAGAGAGACGAAGAGAGAGAGAGATGAGAAGAGAGGAGAAGCTAACAGTTGGTGCCAGGGCAAACATAATTCGTGATGTTTCCCTCCAGCCTTTTAGAATCTGTCTAACTGGCAAACGCAGACTCACATCCCCAGAAGCGGACTTTCCGAACTCCCACAAGCCTCCCTTGCTTTCTTCGTTTACCATCTTCCCGGGCCTCTATCCAGCAGTTTACTAGCTCTCTCTCCCCTCCCCAGCCCCCCATAGGTCGTCTTTTCTTTACGTACAATCGCGCACGTAACACGGAAACCTGAAGTATTTACTGGAAAGGAGAATTCAATGACGGAAATCCTTCAGTCAACAATTTCCCGCACCAACCTTCGGTTATCTGCGAGTTTAGCCGTGGTCAATATTTGAAGGCGGGGAAGAGAAAAGAAATTAAGCAAAATAAAAAAAAAGAGATGGGGTTAGGTATACGCCCTGAGCAAGCACAGCAGCCGAGAATGAAAAGAGGTGGGGGTCATATTTTTTATCCTGATTATGCGACCTGCTAAATATTTTCTTCTTCTCGTCTCAATTTTAGGTCTTCAGTTCAGAAGAGTCGTTCGCTTACTCTCGGGAAGGTCTGGCGACTGCATATTTGGTTTTTGAAAATGATTTTTTTTCTAAAACTTGTAACCTTTTCTAATGAAAGGTCAACATGACCGTTCTTTGATGATGATGAAAAAAAGAATATTGCACCCGACAACTCGGTATTTTCTTGGCTGAATGTCAGTATATTAGGGGAGTGAGAGATTTTACCGGTTTCCAGGCTGGAATACTTTGCGGAGATCATCTCTTATAGGTCTTTGGCGATGACAGTTTCAAATGTGACTACACAAACTTCCGCAGATAACAAGCCAAAGGCAGAAGGAAAAGAGGAGGAAAGTGGGAATATACCAAACTCTAAATAATGCATTGAAAGAATAACGCAGACCTCTCAGCTACAGAATGGAGAAAACATGTTTTATTCAATTTTATTCAAATTGCTGTTACGAAAAGATAGTTGTTTTCCTAGTACTGAATATTTCCGAACATAACAAATTTCTTCGGCAACTTCAGATAAAAAACAGATGAATTCCTTATTAATGTTTACAGTAATTTCGATTGTTAGAATTCTCCATTATTATTATTATTATTATTTTGTTCTAAAGGGTCCACAATAATACAAAATGTAAAAAGACCGTGTATAATTTTGAAGACTTAGACAGAAAGCTTTCGAACCCTTCCCTGGGTTCATCTTCATTTGGACTGAAGATGAACCCAGGAGGGTTCGAAAGCTTTCTGTAAAGTCTTCAAAATTATACACGGTCTTTTTACATTTTGTATTATTGTGGACCCTTTAGAACATTATATATACTCTCGTGATAGAGAGTTTTTCCCTATTATTATTATTATTATTATTATTATTATTATTATTATTATTATTATTATTATTATTATTAGAGAAAACAAAATCCAGAGTTATGTATATATTTCTATATATCTATGAAACTGTACAGATAGATTCCCGAAAGCTATCTGTACAGTTTTGTCGCTAAATCTATATATAATAATATATGCATATGTAAATAACAAGATTTTCTCTCCATTTTAAGACTCATTCTACTATGAGCATTTTTCTTATCATCAATTTAATCAACACTTCAAGAAATTTAACAAGAGAGTATTAACGTGGATCACTGATCAATATACAGATGATTATAATAATCACCTGTTTACAATGTCATGGTGTCCAACACTAAAGAACTTATAATAGTTCCATTGTGGAATTCTACCACGCAAGTCTTTATTGAGTTTACTTCACATTTTATGATATGTGTTCCCCTAGGTGCAAGATAAAGCCCTGGATACTGAATTGTGAATAAAAAGACTTGTACAAAGTGAGAAAACAGCCAACCTAATATAGACCACAAAAACCGTGCTAGCAAGATTACAGCGAGGGTTTTGGATGATCGGGGGGCGGGGGGTTGGGGGGGGCGGTGATTGAACATGTGAGAACGAGGAAACCGTTTATAAGATATCTAGACAGTTATTGATTTTCCTAATGTAAATCTAAGACAACTGGACCCAAATTACCACGCTTTGATATAAGTGAACTGCAATGAAGAAGAATATGTCTACGAATAATAGTAGACTCACATCAACCATGCATCCGATGTCTAGGCTCGTTCCTTACGACGCTCCTGATTAGCTGTTGATAAGCCAATCACATGGCTGGAAACTCTCAGTCTCTCGAGAGATTTCACGTACGCAGGATGTATGCTCTACCTCTCCTGAGGGATACTTTTGAAAGACGTGGAACATAGATCATACCTATGTGAACTCCCGGGAGAGACTGAGGGTTTCCAGCCCTGTGATTGGCTTATCAACACCCAGTCAGGAGCGTCTTAAGGGACTGACCTAGACATCACCTGCACTGTTGATGTGAATCTAATATACTAACCGTGATCAAATCGAAACAAAGAGCTAATTATTAAAAGAATTAAATATTATTAGGAATATATATCATAGGCCTTTCGAGTCACATACTAAAATCTGCTCGAAGTACTCTCTGATATCTTAGACAACATGTCCGTAATATGTATGTATCAGGAAAAATATTGGACAAATATGTATTTATATATATATATATATGCCAGTTGCTGGAAATGCACGATATATTTCACAGAAAATAAAACTAAATTTTGAAGGATTACGGAAAAAGTCTTAATGAATCCCCAACCTTTCCAGCCATTTCTTTTCTTTGTTCTTATCACATAAATTCCCTTTTGTGGTATTTTATTTGGTTGCTTTGAATTTCCTCCCATCTTCATTCTAGGATAGAATGGAGGTTGGAATTCCATGAAGCTAAGTAAAAATCTGCTATGACTTTATGGATTTATTTAGTTTAAAGAAGAATATAAGAAATTCAATCTGCAGGAGGCCATTTACTGAGTGACTTATCCAAAATAACCCTAATTTCAGTTAGGTAATATATTCAGGAAGAATACTGCTCCCTGCATGCTAGAGACAAGTCTTTATCATTAAATGTACACTTTGTGTATATTAAATGAAATTTCCTTCAAAATTCCTTGCTGAAACAAACTGAGTAAAGGAATATATGTTTTTATTTCTATTTTGCTTTTCTTTTTTTAACTACTCCGCTTAACGTCACCCTGATCTGTCCACGACGATAACCTTTGTTGGCGTGAATCTAGCATATGGTTAATATCTACCACCCAGTCATGATCTCTCGCAGCGCGACAGGCATAGCCCTAGCAAATGACCAGCAAATGACCTGTTGCTACCCAATTATTCTGTGATCACTTGTCTGAGACCTGTCTGTGCACCCTGGGTAGTGACTGACAGGCAGGTAGAATGAGTGACGAAGGATTTGGGAAGGGTTACGGGTTCATTAGATGGCAGGTAATCCGAAAAATTTCCATACACAATGGAAAGTATGTTAAGTTGGTTTATTTAGAGAGAGAGAGAGAGAGAGTTGAATTGAATATAAAATTTTAGGCCAAAGGCCAAGCACTGGGTCCTTTGAGGTCATTCAGCGCTGAGATGGAAATTGGCAGTGAAAGGTTTGAAAGGTGTAACAGGAGGAAAACCTCAAAGCAGTTGCACTATGAATCAAGTGTTAGGAGAGGGTGGAAAGTAAGATGAAGAAAACAAATATGAAAGGAGGTACAGTAAAAGGGACGAAAGTGGTTGCAGCGGGGCCGAAGGCACGCTGCAAAGAACCTCGAACTATCCCCCAACAGGGAGAGAGAGAGAGAGAGAGAGAGAGAGAGAGAGAGAGAGAGAGAGAGAGAGAGAGTTGGTCCTTGCTACTATAAATCCCTAAGGTATGTTTGTAAACAAATATCAGCTGTTCCTTCTTGACCAATTACGGACATGGGCACCCGGACGTAGGGTCAGAGGGGCCACTTGCCCCCTCCGAAATCCTGGGAAAAAAATTCTATATCTTCATCATTCAACTCGAACATCAAGGAAGTTTAACTATTCAGCCTTCTTTTCTTATCTGACGCGGGACAGGATCCCACCAACAAATTCGCGCCTTTTTAAAGAAATTATATTTTTTTTCTTATTTTGCATGTGCTGAGAAACGGTTCAGGAAATCCGAAACTTCAAACTAACCTATAAAGTTTGAGGAGAAATTCTGCCGGTGAAATTGCGCGAATAACAAGATTTCTTTGCTTAGTTATCTCATGGCGAAGGCTGGGAAAGGGTCTTTTTTTTATGTTCCATGCCCCCCCCTTCCCCGAAAACAACCACGAAAGTGCTCTTAAAAACGGCCAAACTGACGCACGCCCTCCTCTTCAAATATATATATATATATATATATAATATATATATATATATATATATATATATATATATATATATATATATATATATATATATATATATATATATATATATATATATATATTAATATATATATATATATTACACATATATTTTATATTCATTTCTTAAGCAGCTTCGATGTCTCCGTAGAGATCAGGGACTTGGAATATAATCAAATGGGTGCGTAGATAAACAATGTATATATATATATTATAATCTATATATATATATATATATATATATATCTCTATATATATATATGTATATATATATATACATATATATATAATATATATATATATATATATATATTATATAATAATTATATATATATATGTGTGTGTGTGTGTGTGTCTGTCTGTCTGTCTGTCTGTGTGTGTGCATTTGAAGCTCTGAGACGTCTCTCGAATGAGTAGAATAAAAGAAAAAAGTTGAACACGTAAACGTCTCTGATGACAACTGAAAACATATCAAACACCATCTGAATACGAAAGTGGTTTTGTCTCTTGTTGGTCCCCTCACTTGCGAAAACTGTCGTTTGACCAAAACATTAGCTCCTGGAAAAAGACCAACAAGAGATGATAAAATAAATACCCGTAAAATAATTCCCGCCTTTTTGATATATTTTTCCGTTTCATTTATAAGTGATGTTTGTTGGCAAATTGGTTAACTATTGTCACGTTAACTGTTGCTTTACTTACTTCTGATGACACATTTCAAGTACGTTGTCTTTCACGTATGAAATGTTTAGGAATACATAGAACTCTTTGGTAATGTCTCAAAACTATATAGAAATTCTCCTTCTTTTTCATATCGTTTTCCCCTTACGTATGAAGCATTCGAAAGATTTTAGTACACAATTTATTTATGCATATATTCCCCTTCACAGTTTAAAACCAGCTGGTCGACAGGCGAATTCTTTGCTTATTATTTACTATGGGCACCACATACTAACCATTTCCCTCTTGGCCTACGATAAACTAAAAAGTATTAGAAATATAGAAATAGGTTTGGAATCATTCATCTTTTTGTTCATTTATCTAACTGGGGATCTGATAGGTATTCAACTTACTGTAGGTCTACTAAATCATTACATTCTGATTCTAGCAAATCATAATAAACCTTTTAGGCCTTTGTATCTATTTTGACGTTTTGCAACCCAGTCCGGAGAGATGTTAATGAGACCTCGATTCGGGCATTATATTTAGAGAAAGAAACTCCTGTTTAACTACTCCAATATCTGAATCAGTCATAATTTAACACAGCCAGACCACTGACTATATTTCATGTAATGATTGTCCGGATTGAGGATTGTTTCAGTGCAGTTCTAATCTTATGAAGTTTATTGAAGTGCAGTTCTAATCTTCTGGAGTTTACTGCAATACAGTTCCAATCTTATGGAATTTATTGCAATACAGTTCCAATCTTATGGAGTTATTGCTTATTGCAATACGTTCCAATCTTAGGAGCCTTATTGCAATACAGTTCCAATCTTATGGAGCTTATTTGAATACATTCCCAATCTTATGGAGCTTATTTGCAATACAGGTTTTCCAATCTTATGGGCTTATTGCAATACAGTTCCAATCTTATGAGCTTATTGCAATACAGTTCCAATCTTATGAGCTTATTGCAATACAGTTCCAATCTTATGGAGCTTATTGCAATACAGTTCCAAATCTTATGGAGCTTTATTGCAATACAGTTCCAATCTATGGAGATTATTGCAATACAGTTCCAATCTTATGGAGATTATTGCAATACAGTTCCAATCTTATGGAGATTATTGCAATACAGTTCCAATCTTATGGAGATTATTGCAATACAGTTCCAATCTTATGGAGATTATTGAAATACCAGTTAACCAATTTCTTAGGGAAGTTATTATTGCAATACAGTTCCAATCTTATGGAGTTATTTCAATGCAATTTCCAATCTTAATGGAGTTATTTGCATGGCAGTTTCCAATCTTATGAAGTTTATTGCAATACAGTTTCCAAATCTTATGAGTTTTTATTGTAAATACAGTTCTAATCTTATGGAGTTTATTTGCAGTACAGTTCCAATCTTTTGGAGTATTACGATCTCTACTCTCGAGATAAATAGGTTCTTAAAAATAAGCTATTGGGCCGTAGTGACTGACGACAGGTGACAAAAAGGAGGGAGGAGCATAACAAAACCAAAAAAAATTACATTAAAATTAGTTTATTATATACAAAATGTACAAGAGAGTCAGGTCCAGTGATAAACAAAATAAACATACATAATTAATTAAATAATAAAGGCAGCAACAGTAATAATCCAATTAAGTGATTCTTGTACAATTCAAGAAACAATTTCATAAGCAGCATAGCTAATATAACAAAAGCAACGTCATATATGCAAAAGGACCACGGTATAAATGAAAAAGCAGTGCAGTACATAAATACATATACAAAATCAGGCAGCATAAAGGCAGCATAATACACAAACACATTGAAAAAGCAGTAAAATGAAGATTACAATAAAATGTTAAAAACAGCAGTGCAGTACATAAATACATATACAAAATCAGGCAGCATAAAAGGCCAGCTAAATACACAAAAACACATTGAAAAAGCAGTAAAATGAAGATTACAATAAATAAAAACAGTAAAAACAGCAGCATAATAATAAATGAGATTAATGAGAATTAACGCTGAAGCGGCATAATGTTACACAGTAAAACGGGAACACTTCCTCAAACAATGAGGACAACAGTCCAATACCTGACGATCAAGACAGAGCCGATACGGCAACCACCTCGTCCTCGGAGACAATATGGACATCCTCCTCGACTGCTGGACGATCAAGACAGAGTAGACACAACAACCATCTCGTCCTCAGATACAGTATGAATGTCCTCCTCGACCACTGGATGTTCACGACAGGGTTGATACAACTACCAACTCGTCCTCAGATACTCTCCGCTGCTCTACTGCCTCTCTGACCTGACTGGTTGTTCTGCCCTCCAGAACCTGACTGACGAAGTTTGACGCCATCCAACAGACGTCAACTCGCCAGCAATTAAAAAACAAAAACAAAGGAGGCAACAATCCACCAAGGGAACAATCGGCAAACGATTGTTCCTAACATGGAGTTTATTGCAGTATTGTTCTAATCTTATGGAGTTTACTGGAATGCAATTCTAATCTTATGGAGTTTATTGCATTACAATTCTAATCTTATAGGGTTTATTGCAATACAATTCTAATTTTATGTAGTTTATTTCAGTGCAGTTCCAATCTTACGGAGTATATTACAGTGCAGTTCCAATTTTATGTAGTTTAGTTACAGTGCAGTTCCAACCCTATAGAAACAAATGAAAGTGAACAGATAGAATGTATCCCTTTACAAAAGTGAAAACTATCTGATTGACATATATGAGATAAGGATTTATTTCTTAGTAATCAACTAGAATCAGTTTTCCTGTAATGTCTCCAAAAGAAGATATTCCTTGTTTATATATATATATATATATATATATATATATATATATATATATATATATATACATATATATATATATGTATATATATATATATATATATAATATATATATATATATATATAATGTTCATTTGTCTTCCTCTCGCACCTGTGTGTGTGTGTGTGTAGAGCGCACGAATTTCAAATTGCACCGGTCGAATATTAAATACGTGAATTGGGGAGAACGCCATAAAACCTGATGTTGTTGAAATTTTAGAATATGAATATGAATCAGAAACAATGCAGCGGTATGCAGATTTATTCAGGTAACCAGGTATGCGTACTAGGGGAGCAAATGACTTGAACAGATACGGAAATTATGATAGTTTAAACACTCATTGGTTTTGCAAAATGCTTCCAGTAAAACTGTAGAAATATTAAATCAGATGCAGTGTAACAGTAGAAAGCATGAAAAAAAAATGATAAAAATCTTCATCTAATTGATAAGTAACCATGAACGTAAACTTTAGTTATGGCCCCCTTATCTACTATGTGCTTTACACTGTTGTACTAAATATTATAAGTGAACGGATTGAAGCGACTTTGGAACTTGTTTACGATAGCATATTATGTGTAAAATCATATTTAATTAAGATGTTGAACATCACTCCAATGGTACTGCTAGTCTTTAACAAAACACTTCTCTACCTCCCAACAAGAACAACCACAACAATAACAACAACAACAACAACAAAGTAGTTTGTAGGCTTAACCGCCGAGTAAACGAAAATATCAGGTGTGGTTATGTCAAATGTTATAAGTTTACCTGAAAAGAAAAAAAATCATGTAATATATAAATATGGATGCATTAATCCATCGTTATCTAATTTATACATTATCTAATTTTCTGAAGCTGCTATTGGCTGAAAATGCCATTATTATGCATATCATGTCGTCATGCATATTATGTCATATCATAAAAAATGTTTGAAAGGCTATGAATTTTAAATTCGTGATGGAACATACGCATTTCATATTCAAAAATGTTTTTTTTAATATTGATTTAATTATTTCCCATGTTATTAACGCTCTTAATTTATCATCAACGCATTGCAAGAAAAATGTCAAAAAAATCCAAATGAAGGGATAAAACATAGAAAATAGCAGAGAAAAAAACTAGAACCCGCATTTTCATGCGGTGCATCTTAATGACTTGGCAACGTGCTGCCGCAATACCTGGAGCATTATTCAGTGGGGGGAGAGAGCATTAATGTGAGCCACTTGCTTTAGATTACAGATGACAGCCACTTCAGTGCGATGTGACAATGCATTGAATAGTATGTAGTACAACAAATTCAGATAAAAATTTTTTTTTTCTAAATAATGATAATATAATGGGGTGTCTGGATGTACAGTTGACTAAGATTTTCAATTATACACTCAAGTTGGTAATAAATCATGATTATTGGTTTTAAAAGTGGACTAATACAAAAAGTTACACGAAGCTACAAGAAAACACACACACACACACACACACACACACACACACACACACACTCTATACTAGACAATGAGTTCACACAACCTTGGCTTTATCTTCGGTGCTGGTTTTCGGAACAAGGTGATTCGGTCCTATAATCGGCCACCTGCTTTCTGGCCAAGGCCAGACTGAGGCCGAGTGAGGCAAGATTAGGCTCCCATATGAGCGAATCCCTCTCATCTTCCTTCAACGAAGATAGACATTTGCTATCAATATTCCAGCTGGATCTGATTTAAAAGAAAATAAATATGATTACCTGAAGAAGGAAAGGAATACATATCAAAACCCACCTGAAAGACAACTACTTGCCAGTTCTGAAGTTTTTCTGAAAGATCCTTCACCACAATCGTTATTGCTTTTATTGCATGGTTTTTATCAAGTATTATAGTACCCCCGTATATGTTGTATTCATATAATAACCATGTTGCTACTAAGAAGTTTTACAGTTCATTTGAGAGGTATGAAGACATCATTACCTATTATCTATGTATATGTGTCAACTAGCTTAATTTATAATGCTAAAGATATATTAGTACGAATTTTAAAAATGATTTAATATTAGAGAATATAAACTGAATGTACCACTACACGAGACGAAGATAGTTGATTATTGTTTTGCAAGTATATGATTATTACGGGCTGCTCAGTGAGCAAGAGCCCGTGCTGACACAAGGTCAGCTTAATCAAAACAACAAGAAGTATATAATGTGTTTAGCAGCATCATGAAGATTCACCCTGTGTTACTGTGATCTAACCGCTACTATTTTGCACATCTCACGAAAATTAACATCTAACGGCACTAAAAGGAAAATTATTATATATTACATTAAAAAAAGTATATGAAACATATATAAACAAATTAAAATTGTTAAAATTCGTACCCTTGCTTATAATTTTGATCGACCAATTCCGAAGTGATAAATCTACATCATCCAGTAACAGATAATGAAGCCGCTCTGAAGGTAATAGAAAGTTTGGTAGTATACGTTTACGGTGTACGAATATTGCAGGTAAAAAAAAAAGTCTTTATCGTACTCAATTTGTTTATTCAGAATAAAGAAAAAAGTTAAACTGTCATTAGCCGAGGAATCTTAAATGTTATCAGATGAAAGAAAAAGTAGAGAGATAGAGTGGGGGAGAGAGAGAGAGAGAGAGAGCGAGAGAGAGAGAGAGAGGGGGGGCGGGGGTGTTTCTCCAGATGATTTTACGTTTTTTGGTTCATGAAACTAATTGACTGACCTTTTGTGAAGTATGTTATCACTTGCGGTCAAAGGCTGTCAAGGGACTACATAATGCTCGACGAGGCCTGATAGCGACCCGCGTATCCTACAGAACCGCTAATCTACCGTACAGTCTAAGAAAAGCAGGTTTAAGAAGCACAAACAACCGCTAATTAGCTACTGGCATACACGACTGGGCCACTATTCAATTCCTTCGCAGTTTTTGATTACGAGGGCAAAAATCATGTGCGAGAGTAGCTTTCCAGTCAGCTATATGACTGGAGGACAGAACTAGCGCCCGCTACTGCCACACACCACTGTGTTGATACATTAGAAGAACTCGGGCAGTTCGCAAAGGTATACCCGGTGCCTAATGAGACTTGTCTGATCTTTGTCCTACAACTCAAGGCGGTAGTAGTACTGTCTGCATAATCATGAACTACAGAGCCAAGCTGATTTGCACATAAGGGTTATTTCTTCGTTTACTCTTTCCGAAGGGTCTCATTTCAATCCAGTTTTGAATTCATTGCTGAACCGCCGATATACAACATGAACAAGTATGTCTGACATGAGAGTAAGAAGTTTCATAATGAGAGATAGAGAGAGACAGAGAGAGACAGAGAATATATATATATATATATATTAGTATATAATATATATATATATATATATATATATATATATAGACATAATACATGAGAGAAAAATAAGTTTCACAGTGCAATCATATTAATATAAAGTTGTCATGAAGATGTGTATGTGTGTGTGTGTTTGTGGTGTCGTGTTGTTTCTCTGCCATTTCGTATCTATAATATAAGTCTCTACTTTGGGCTAATAAAAGCTATGATAAGTGCCTTTTGAAAAAGTAATGTACATCATAAAAGGCATACATACATACACATACATCCATCCATACTTATGTACACATACATATAAATAGTATTTGTGTGTAAGTGTTACCATGACTAAATAATAAAGGTTTAGCCAATACAACCGACTAACTGATAGTTAGTTTACCCAAAATGTAAAAAAAAAAAAAAATAAATAAAATAGAAACTTCTGTGACGGGCTGAAGTCATAAGGACGTTTTCCGCTTTTATTTTGATGGCTCCAGAATCCCCGAGGAAGTCTTCAGGAGTAACCAACCGAATAATATCCTTCGGGAGGAATAGAATTAATACTCTCCACCCGTCAAGAGGTGAGAGGGACCTCATGGTTTAGGAGAAACCTCTCCCTGGGGTTGAGTCAACCACAATATGGACGTACTACTATGAGATTCACAGCCGGTGTCCCGGTGTTTTTCTGAAATAAATTTTATCATCGTACCTGACAAAGATGACACTTTGTCACAGGGTACCTTACATCCCCACCTAATTTTTTATTATTATAGAGTTCTGTATTACGAAATTTGCATAATTCTGGTAATTATAAGAGTAACATCGAACTCGTAGACATCGCCAGCAAACTCTGAGAAATGTCTCTTGAAGGTATAATGACGTAGCTTATGACTTCATTAACTTGCCTCCTCCTCGATGGATATTGGCTATTCGTGAAAAAGTCTCAACCTCTGGCAACAATGTAATACAACCAATACTCCTTGTTTACAATTTTTAGTAGTGGTAGTAGTTGTACTCTTTACCCAAAAAAGGGACCTATTACTCATTTAACTGTTCAAGCTTACGCAGGGTTTGCCACGGGCCTCCTCACTTCTAAACAATTGTGCAAGTCGAATCATAGCCGTCATTCTTGAAGCCTTGGCAAGGTACGGATATAACTTTAAAATCATTCATTAGTGTTCCACCGCTGGCTTCAACTGCTTTATTTTACTCTTATGAATATACCTTTTTGTAATATAAGTAATAAAGAATGCTGCCGAAAATTAGGTAGGGATATTAAGTATATTATGCTGATGATGTGAATGAAGCTGATGGCGATATTCTATCTTTGGAATGGTATCGTAATTTTGTCCACCAAAAATATATAATACCAAGATGTGAATTATATACTATATATATATATATTTATATATATATATATATAATATATATATATATATATATATATATATATATAGATATACCAAAAGAATGATTGTTTCAGACCAAGAAGAAAGATTTATTCCAAAGATATTAAACATAATGAATATGTAAGCTAAATCACTGCAGAGAATATGAATGAAAACTATGATTATAATTACTAATTTCTGATAATCCAGTAAACGCAAAAAAGCAAGAAAATTCTCCCATCTGATTAACAGATTATTAAGGTATAAGATTGATAATAATTAGTTGGCAACTATAATATCAACCTTTGACTATCAGAGCGGAGGTGAACAAAAATCCTCAGTCTGATTATCCAGTTTCATACCCAAATTCAGAAAAGAAAAAGATAAGAAGGAAATTAAATAAAAGAAGTCTTTTATCTCCGTGAGCTGAAAAGCCTTCATATACTATCTTTTAAACTTACCAGAATTCTCGCGTTTCGGTTATCAATCTAACTCTCTCATTGAGACCGCAAAGGACTCTTTAGCACAAGAATCTAATGACCGATGCCAAACATTGGTAAAGGGAATATTTTCCTTCAACGAAACGTATAATTCCTCTAGTTAACGACTAAAAGAACTTTGAGAAAGTCAAACTTCACTTTTACGTTTTTTTCAAAGTATTCACAAAAAAAAGAAAAAAAAAATCGAAATCCAGACCAAAGAAATTGTGAGAAAAACAATTCCCTGCCATTACGCTTTCTTTCTTAGCCTGAATGGTCATGTTGTGACTGGTATCTGTGATATTAAATGGAGGAGGGGTTTTGGGGTGGTGTGTGGAGGGGGTTGGTGAGATGCTAGACCAACACTCATGAAACGCCTCTTTTATTTGCGTGCTATTTTGGCCTAAGCAATGTTCTTCGCTCATACATACACGCCTATGCATTCTTTCAGACATGTATGCATTCATCATACATAAAACCATTTTCGCTTAATCGGAGAGTAAGCCTTACAAACATTTTGTTGCTGTTATTGTTCTTTTCTGGGGGGAAGGAAAGGGTCTTTGAAATGCCTAAAAAGTCTGAAAATGGAGCTTCGTATTGAGTTAAAGTTACAGGAATTTTGGGATAGGATATTTATGATTTATTTATTAAAATGAAAACATAAAATATAAATAATGTGCATGTTAAACAGTACAGGAAAATTATTTCTAATAAAATATAGCGTATTTATTTTAATTTTCGTAGGTGAAACAAAACACCATTTGACCATAGAGTTTAGCATGTTTTAAATCATGTTAAAAGTTAGAAATATAATGTCTATAAACTTATGGTGATGGAAAATCTGGCATGGCCGTCCCCAAGTAAGCTTGAGGTCGGACCACGCCTTGCTTTTTACATTAAACCTTTTCGCCTCATAGGTTGTGCTCCTAAGACAGCAAACACCGCCGCATTCATACTTCAACTGGCAAATCACTGTAGAAACCAAAGTGCTAAAACTTCCACGACAATGAACTGCTCTATGATGTTTTTTTTTCCGACGTTTATGACATACCTCTGTTAAAGTTGAGACTATCAAGTGATTAATGGCTGTACAGTGATTTTCTACAAGTCTCTTGTAGACAAACAATGTTCAGCCGTTAAACACAGTATACTCCCTGAATCCTCTACTTAGTAGAGGATTCAGGGAGTGTATGTGTTTAAGAATATTATCTTAGGTTTATATTGTATATGATAATAAGTTCCTCGTATCTACATGTAGAGGAGTCAGGGAGTGTATGTACTGTGTTTCATATATTTATGTCAGGTTTATATAATATATGATTGGTTCCTCAATTCCTGGGGTCCTTTATTCCTCAATATGCTGGACTGTGAAAGAGTCTCCCAGAGGATGTTGTGCAGTTGGAACTTCACAAGTTCAACCGAAGATGCAGTGTATTATTACCCTAAGGCCATTCTTCTTGCATTTTGATACATTCTTATTCATTTATTAAATATATTAATTTAGTGTTTTTCTTTTTAATAAGTAAGTTCTCTTCTCTCTATTTACCTTTAACTTCTCTTCCTTCCCTAATGAGCACCATATTTTTTGGAAGCTTGAATTTCAAGTTAGTGGCCCCTGGCGGCTTGTCCCATGGAAACAGGGTTCATCTCTTGGAAAATTAGACATTGAAATAAATATTACGCAGTTTTATATGTTCAACATCAGATCGACCTCATGTTGATTGTCTTGGCATTTTTGGATATTTAAAATTAGTTTTCATAGGAGGTTGTACTTACCTTGAAGATGTTTGAAGATGAAAAGTTTAAATTACTATTTAATTAGTGTATAATGCTATTCAAGCTATGTAGCGGGCATAAAGAATATAGAAAACGTGCAAAAAAATTATGTTCACTTCACAACTTATTTGTTGTGATTCCTGTAGTTTGTTGAAAAAAACTAAATAAATGAAAAAATTGAAAATAACTTGTTTACTGTGACCAAAGATATATATATATTTTTTCCGGTAAAAACAAAATGAAAAGATAAATTTTACAAAACACACATTATATGTATGATATATATATATATATATGATATATATATATATATATATATATATATATATATATAATATTATATATATATTTACAGATAAACATATTTACACTTCAGCATGAAACGGCTGAACTGAGTCTCATTCCAGAAACAAAGTAATTTACCGCATAGTACTTGCTCAACGCTCGTGGGAACAAACAATTAAAACCCCGTGAAGCTACGCCTGCCAAAGATTGTTGTTTATATAACGAAGCACAAGAGAAAAAAAAAGTAAAAGAGGAGTTAAATATCAGTTTGAGAAAAATGACTTTAATTCTGAAATCTATGAGGGAAATGGACGCACGTCAATTACGATAAGCCACAGAATGCCCCGTCGGTTATTTCAACTGAACTTTTCAACAATTGTGTATCGTTAATTAAAAAGAAGTCAGTCAGGTGGCTTTGATGAAACCCACACGTTGTCAGGTGATGTAGTTCACACAATTCTGTGAATTTTTCTCTTTTTATTATTTCATTTACATTGCAAAACATTAAAAACCGTGACCCACTTTTGGACGCCAACAGCAAACATAGGTGCTCTCTCTCTCTCTCTCGCCTCTTCTCTCTCTCTCTCTCTCCACACATTCAAAGTAAATTTTCCAATGGCTGTAGTTAGGCAAAAGTGCAGGGCACCTGTATTTCAACAGCATAAAAACTAAATAGTTTTGGATATTGAATTTCCATCCCCTCACATTCCGTTTCGTGTAATATAAACCTCAAGTTAGAGAGTTCAGGGATCGAGTACCTTAATGAAAAGAACACAATTTCTCCTTCTATCGTGGTATTCGTTGTAATAGTTTTGGATAATTGAGAAGTATTTGTTTTTTCTCGTGAAATATCTATATTGATCTACATGGATCAGGGTGGGTTTTGTATTGTTTGTCAGCCCCGGACGGGTGCTGAGTAGGTATGGGATCGGGAGAGTAAAGGGAGACATCACATCCACACTCCTGCAGACCTGTTTGTCCAGCCCAGTTAAGGGCTAGGTAGGTAGGGGATCGGGAAGGTAGGGGAGACATGGCAGGGTAGCGCCGGTTCCTGTGCATCGTAGCACACGCCAAGCTCGTTCGTGATTGTTGATTATAGAGTTCAATATATATTCCATTAAATGAAACATTGTCCACCTAATAGAACAATGAATAACGGAATGTATTATCACAATTGGTTATTCACAAAATTTATTTTTCTTATTCTTTGAATGAATATGTTTTGGAATGGGGAATCTAGTGGAGAACACATACTTTTTAGTCATTTTTGATGAGTTGTGGTAACTAGGAAATCTACCCCAAAGTCCATAAACAAACATTTTCGATGCGATCATCCACAGTTTTGTCTGTCGGGGAGTAAGCCTACAACCAACTTTGTTGTTGTTGTTGTTCTTGCTGTTGTTCTTGTTGGGGGTTAGGAAGGGTCTATGAAAAAGCCTAAAAAGTCTGAAAAAGGCGTTTCACATTGAGTTAAAGATACAGGAATTTTAGAAAAGGATATTTAATTATTTATTCATTAGAACTAAAATCTAAGAAAAGCTAATTATTGTGCATGTTAAACAGTACAGAAAAATTATTTCTAACAGAATAAAGCATATTTATTTTAATTTTCGTTGGTGAAACAAGGATCTATTTGACAGTAGATTTTAGCACATTTTAATTCACGTTAAATTAGAAATATAATGTTTACAACTTATGTGTGAGGGGAAAATCTTACACGCGTACCGAGGAAGCTGGAGTCTGTTCACGCCTTGTTTACATTTCTATGACAATGAGTGATTAAAAGTGTCCAGTTACATCCTGTGTTAACGTAATTCATGCAAAATAATCGCTTACCAGGATAACTTGTAGAAGATGCTAATAGTTTTCATAGTCCCGTAAAAATCAAGTGACAACAACGAGCACCCAACTCTTCACTCGACATTTAAGGCGTCAAAAGCAACATGTTAATATTCACAAGACACCTTTTATTATTCATCGAACCTTACTTGACAACTATTTTATCTTTTATGGCCTCGATGAACCGTCTCTAAACAAGGCAGGGGAATTAATACATCGCTTAGGAATCTTCCTCCACAATCATTTGCTTAGAAGAATGTACTCGATTATTTTTTTATACCTGTGGAATTTCTGTTCAGGTATGCGATATCAGCCATTAAAACAATGGTAAAGCGGACTTTATGAGCGCCGTACAGCAACGGTAAAACGTGTTTTACCCAGAGGAACATGTAGTAAAGTACCGACATGCATTCACGTAGGCGTCTTAGAACATTAACTAGTAACATTGCTATGTTGCATGAACCATAATGTATCCTAAAACCCAACAAATTTTCTCAGTGAACAAGAAAAACAGGCCTTTAATTGCCTGGATTGAACTCTAAACCACTCAGAATGTCAAAGTAAGTAATTAAAGGCCGGAAAGAAAAAATTCACTTCTTTAAAGACTCAGCATATTAATAAGTCCTTTTGGATTTTGAAACGCAGACCTGAAATTGTTTATAGACTTCTAAATGCAAAGGTACACAATAAAGTTTCGAGCAATACAATGAATCACTGATCTGAATAGCATAACATCACCTGATGCAGTAAAAGAGATGTCCCTTGTGAATCAAGTTGATTTACATTCAACCTCTCAAACAACCGCAAGTCATACTCGAAATGAGATGGATTTTGACAGAGAGGAAATCACTTTAATCGTCAGAAAAGATTAAAACGGAAATTTAAAGTTATCTCACCACTGTTGCTGCAATGAAGGATATTGGCGAGTTGAACTGTTCTCCAGCGTTTGGGATTGTGGCCGTGCTGCTGCTCTTATATGGTGATTAACATCTCATAAAAGAATGAATGGAAATTAGAAGGCCAGTGACTACCGGTATCTAATCGTGATCCTGAAGCAGATGGTAATTACCACCGATAACCTCCAAACCATCTCCTTCAGAGACGAGTTATTGAGGACTTCCTAAAACTGCCCATTGTCTTTTGATGTGAATTCTATTCAGTTTAATTTCTTCCATAGGACAGTCGAGTTGCAACAGAGCGGGGAAGGCTTAATTAAAGGTTGCACACCTTGCCGTAGGTAGCCAAAATACAAAGTAGACTCGACTATAGTTCCCGGGAAATGAACTTAAAAGCAGAATTGAAAGATTCCTGCGACGGCTAATCTCCCTGTATATGGGACTTTGGGCTGTGCTCCGAAACTTCTTAACCGTAAAAATGTCTTCCTTATATCTTCGTCTTTCCCACCGTTACCCATACATGAAGGGGTCGGTTGCCTGATGCACCTTCTCCTCCACTGTCTTCTTTTCCTTATATCTAGGACCACAAATCAAAAACATTCACTCGCAAATGGCTCACTTCAATACCCTGTATACCACACCATACGTACATGCATTCTAGCATATGTAGTACATATATCTGTTGAGAAATATATGTGAAAAGGCTCTCACACATCCATTCTAGGTGGAGGGAACACACTCAGTTACTATGCAGTTGTTCGAAACCGTTTTGTTATCGCAACTCCATGTTCAAACTTGAGCTAAACTACCCGGGGGGTAGGAGGTGGTTGGGGTTGGCCACACCAGTAGATATGAGTAATGAGGAAAGTTTTGGAATGTGGTATGAATGTGCTTGCATATATTCATGTGGGAACCTCCGTATAACAATATTCTCCAAATGTTTATGGCAAAAGCATTTTAAGAAGATAGTTCCTTAACAGGCGGAATATTATAATAAAGTTTCCACTCAAGTATTCGACTAACTTCTGCACCAGAACCAATTGCAAATTAACCTAGTACAAATTTCCCATCTTCCCTGGGTTTAGGAATGCTTCATAAGCTTATCCTGCTGCAGTTGATAATCAAACAGGCATAACTGATGATTCTATAAGTATCTATATGTATAACTGAATCACGAAAGTATGGAAGCTGATGAATATATAAATACAGACAAAATCCTCGTACGAAGGAAAGAAAAACGCTTTAGTTCTGCAAGGCCTTTAGACTTCTTGTCCTTTACTTAGCAAAGTATAGAACAAGAAGTCGAAAGGCCTTACAGAACTCCATCGTTTTTCTTTCATTGGTGGATTTTGTCTTTATTCATGCATGTATGCTTGTAAGTATGTGCATATGTTCATACATACAGGGTGCCCATAAAGTCTCAGTACCATCACAAGCAACAAATACTTGTAATGGTCCTGTATTGTTATTGCTTATTTGTTATGCCGAAATTTTCTAAACTTTATTATTGCATACCGCAATCTTACTTTCATTGAATTTGACATCATTGAGAGCCACTTGGTTATAACAGTGCACTGTGGCCAAAATTATAGCTATTTGAATTTACAAGGTTTGTCTCTGCTCGCAGTTACACTACTAATATCTGAAAGGTAAATGTTTGAGACTGCCTGAAGCAGCGGCTACTAAAGTTGTATGAACAACAATTGGTTGAACGAAAAGACGTACAAGGGATTAAAAAATAAGGGAACTACGAACGGGATGCTGATGGCTGAGCTTTGAATTGTGTAAAATAGGCCTGGAGGAAAAAACAAATTCAAAGAGGAATAATAGCTCCTTCATATCAAGCTGGTGGTGAAGGAAGGTGCCAGAGCTTGCCAGATACATTATGCGAGAAAAGTATATATATATATATATATATATATATATATATATATATATATATATATATATATATATATATATATCATTTGAGCATGCAAATGATAATTTTCACTAAAAATACAGAGTAATAAATTGCTACTAAATTTTAAAATATTTTAGGTCTAGAGTTCCATCAGCAGTAACGTCTACAGAATCAATAAAGAAAAAAAAAACTCAGCGCGTTTACTGAAAGTTATCATCAAAACAAAATGATGGCCATCTCATCTTCCGGTGCAATAATAATGCGTCCTAAGTATACGACAATTTTTCTTTAACAAAAGCGCTTGCAGTTTCCGGTTTCCCTTGATCAGTGATAATAACAGTTTTTTTTTCTGAAAACAACTAAGTTTCTTCTGTTTGCTACTACATATTCATACAAGCTATCAAAGAGATTAAAAATGCAGGCATTGCCTTTATGCTTCGTGTGTCTATTGACAGTGGCGCATAATTATTTCACTGAATATTCAAGCAGTGTTCAAAGACTTTCTTCATTTAGACCAAAAAACTCACTGGGAAATTTTAACGATATTCACATAGACGTGAGGCCTAAGACGACAGGAAAGTAAGAAACTGGAGGGGATACATTATGCAGCTTGAACAAACTCTATTCGTCTTTGCTGGTGATTACACAGGAAGCCAGGTATAAGCAGTGCAGATGTAAACAGTGTCAACGCTGGAATACTCTACTCATTGAAACAGTTTCTAAGCGCGAGATTTCTCATTTCTCTCTCTCTCTCTCTCTCTCTCTCTCTCTCTCTCTCTCTCTCCTTATCATTAATACCGATTTGGTTTTATGGGTTTATGTCAACGTTTAATTAAGACAGTGTAAAGAGGGAGCTGCAGTTGTTCGGACAGCAAGCTAAGGAGATCTAGTTAATAAATGAAATCAAGTAAACTAGGATCTAAAGCAGCGGTTCATAACCTGGGAATCGTGACCCCCTGTGGGGTTGTTTTAGGGGTTTCTCAGGAGGTCACAAAGGGCTCGGGAGAATATAATTATTTTCATAGTATTTGGATTAGCCAGTTGGGCTTTGTCCAGTTTGGTAAGTGCAACTTGTTACCCTCTGACATAAGGTGTTGCCTGTCGAGTACTCAGCCTCGCTTTGATAGTAGACTTATGGCTGCAAATCTGCTTCATTCCTCCATCTGAGTGAATGAGAAGTAGGTTTTGGTATTTGTATGATATTCAATAGTTCTGTGGGATTCGCTATGTTGTGGCATATGTAGAGGCTATGTGGAATTTTTTCAAGGGTTTTGCTCTTGGCCTTTCCGTAAAACCTGGTCTTCCTGTCACTTATTTTATATGAACCTTTTCATACGGTTCACCATTTCAAGATTTTTTATAGGGGTTGGGTGGACATGGGATGAACTGTGAGAGAACCCAAAATTGCACTAAGATGTTGAACTTAAGACTTAAGGAGGGAATTGGGAATGGTGATGGATTAAAAGGCCAAAATGGGTGCTGCAAACACATGTTAGCAAAAGATAAGCATA
Organism: Macrobrachium nipponense; assembly: GCF_015104395.2. Lineage (NCBI taxonomy): Eukaryota > Metazoa > Arthropoda > Malacostraca > Decapoda > Palaemonidae > Macrobrachium > Macrobrachium nipponense. The sequence goes on from NC_087201.1 coordinate 6,604,527, forward strand.
TCTTAGTTTAACCAGACTACTGAGCTGATTAAAACCTCTCCTAGGGTTGGCCCGAATGACTAGATTTTTATTTACGTGGCTAGGAACCAATTGCTTACTTACCATCGGGATCTACAGCTTACTGTCGGATGCGAACCACATTGTATCGAGAAATGAATTTCCAGTCACCAGAAATAAATTCCTCTGATTTCGTATTGGCGGTAGCCTAGAGCGAACTCGGGCTACCAGATTGATGAGCGAGTACACAACTAACTCGTCCAAATGCTTGTGCCTTATAAACAATTTATGAACTAGTCAGAAGCTAAACTGACTTGTACAGCCTTTTCATTCAGTTTCTAGGTTAAAAAAGAAATTACAATACGCCTGATTCTATTGTGTTTTATGTTACTGAAAACAGCAGTTCGTTTAGTGACATATTTACGTTTTCAGTTCAGACCACCGTAAAATATCCGACAAGAAACGAACATAAGTGAAAAATGTAGCGAATGTATAGCATTAGCTTATGTCCTGGCGATTGGCAAATCACGATGTCAGGGCAAAAAAATCATTACTGTTGCTTTTAATGTTTCGTCATCATTACCAAGTCATAATTCTGACTTGGTATTGTATACATTGTCCTTGTCAGTTATCTCCAAAATAAGCTGCAATATTTCATAATTTTTTATCGTGACAGAAAGGAAATTGCACTTTCTGAAATATTGTTGAAATAGTTTTTACTTGCATTATTTGTCAGAGTGTAGGGAAGAATTCCTTTCATTAGCACACATTTAGTGTAAAATTTTGTGCAAGATTCTCCACTCGAGGCCGATACCTTAATAGATGACTAATAAGTATGTCCATTCCTGAGTGCATACATATTCTTAAAGAAAAATTAGACTGAATTCATGACATCGTAGAAAAATCGTGTTGGAAAGCACGGTAACAAGAGACCAAAAAAGAAGCGATAAAGACCAGTGTTCTGACTTCCAACACGAGAATACTGTTTTGGGAGATGGATTTTTCCGAATCTCATCCTCGTTCATCTTGCGAAACAGCTCCGCCTGGCGCTATTCATTAGCATAAGAGCAATCTGCAGCAAGAATGAGCATCGATGCATTCCATCTCCATGGAAGACATAAGTTTTTATTGAGGTAAGTCATCCGGATGAGGATATCCATCTAATTTTTTTTTTTTTTTTTTTTTTTTGGCAATCTTAGCAGACGTTTTGGAGAGAATAGGAACGAAATAACTGTTGATAACATAGTCAATAAACAAAGTGAAATATAAAGCGTTAGAAATGTTGACTGACAGAAGATACACATAAATTATTATGAGAGAATGAATGTCACAAAAAAAGTTTCTTCGGCTATTATTAATGATAGGCTTGACTCATTCAATTCACAGCGGACCGCTTTTCAGGCATGCCAGGAAAATGCACAGTGCATTATTCCATTTCATACGTGCAACAAAATAATCATTAGTAAAATCAGAATCAACCTTTTTACCGGTCATTAAGAATATGCAGCCTTCCTATTGTTTATATAAGAAAATCATACCCAAGTGTTACCTTTTGGCAATTTTTATTGTCCTATAAATAAAGTACCTTACTTGATGACATATCTTTGACCTTTGCCCATACTTTTAAAAGCATAGTTCGAGTGAAACTTGTCCAAGGAAACCTTAATATTATCCAAAGCCTGAAACGAGAGCTGCACTGTTACGGATGTCTTAGCCAAGATGGGAAAACGATTCTAAATCTGCGATTACAGGTAGCTAAAAACGATATTAAATATGCAATGCAGGTAGGTAAGAGAGATTCTAAATCTGTAATACGGGTAACTAAAAACATTTGTGAATCTGCAATACAGGCAACTAGAAACGTTTCTAATTCAGGATACAAATGCTTCATGGCCAGATAAGTGCTACTTTAGTAATCTACTTTAGAGGACAGTGGAACGAATATACAATTTCATTACAACATATAGATGAAACACCTTTCGCTTTTTCGTTAACCTTCATCAATCATCATTATTACCTTTTTTTTTTTTTGCCAAGTCATTTGTGATAGTCTGTTAAGCGGATAAGTACAAAAGTGATATAATCAAAATTTACTGATAATTTTTAATGTACCAATCTGTGTGCAATGGCTAGGGCTTTAAAAAAGAAAAGCTTAATCAATGAACTTCTGTAAAAAAACAATTTTCCTACATAATGTGTAAATATTCAGGTGAAGAAAAAGGTAATGTTAATCTAGCTGCTATGTTTATTACAGACTGCAAAGAAAGGACAAATACAGTAGCTTTCTCAAGTCTTTGTTGAACATGAACACCAAATAATTAACTCATTTACGTAGGTATTTTGAAAAGCAAGAGCACATATACACGTACACCCCAAACTGAGACGACTTAATAAAATTACATTATGAATTACATTATGGTCGTTTCAGATTCACTAACTATGCTACTCCTATCTACATCTCCTTCTTTACGTGTTTTAGCTTTTCGTCCGGTGATTATCTAATGTCTGTGACTCAGCATTAACACTTTTTTTTTAGAAAACTCTTGAGATGGCTTTGTCTGTCCACACTCAGATCTTAAAAGCTACTGAAGCTAGAGGGATGCAAATTGGTATGTTTATTATCCGCCCTCCTACTATTAAACTTACCAAATTGCAGTCCTAGTTTTTTATTTTATTTAAGGTTAAAGACAGCCATGATCGTGCGTCTGTGACCCTATAGACGCCAACAACACAGGCCACCACGAGCTGGAAGTTTCATGGGCCGTGGCTGGGAGTATCATACAATATTATTTGCTGTACAGAAAACTCGATTCGCCGAAGAAACTTCGGCGCATTTTTTACTTGTTTCTTAATGACATTACTAACTCGTGTCTTTTTCCTTCGCCTGATATTGATCTGTGTTGTTTCACAATTATAAGCAATAAATGCTTCCTTGTCTCTATTAAGATATATATATATATATATATATATATATATATATATATATATATATATATATATATATATATATATATATACACACATATATATATATAATATATATATATATATATATATATATATATATATATATATATATATATATATCTTCACAGAGACAAGGAAACATTTATCGCTTATAATTGTGAAACATATATATATGTATATATACATATATATGTAAATATATACATATATATATAATCTATATGTATATATATAATTATTATTATGTATATATATATATATATACTATATATACATATATATATATATATATATATCTATAGATATATACGGTACAATATATATATATATTTATATAAATATATATATATATATATATCACTTACATTACATACAAGGAAGATTTGGTTTGTTACGTACAAACAAACTTCATGACATACACAGGCAATTGACTCCTGAGATGACCTGATTTGACGAACAACCTTGAGGATTAATTTTTCCCACATAATACTGCAGCGAACGTAATACCGTTTTTCTGAACGTAATCCGCAACCTTTTATCAGTAAATTTTTTTTTTCATTATTAACTTTATTATACTCTTCTGATTTTAGCAGCGTCGTATCCTCTGTCAGCGATCGATCTGTCGCTGGAATCAGGCGGTAATTAACACTGGGCGCCGTTGCAACTTGCAACAGGACATCCAATTCCATTTAATTCATTTAAGCCGAAGCCGAAGCTGAATACAATATTTAAGAGCGCTGATTCGGAGAGAGATTCTCGCCTTACTTACCCACTGCTTTCTAGATGTTCTAAGTTCTTAATCATTTTGTTCTTGACACGCCTTTCTTTATCATTTTTCGCTTAATCGGGGAGTAAGCCTACAGACTACTTTGTTGTTGTTCTTGTGCTTGTTGGGGGTTAGAAAAGGTCTGTGGAAAAGCCTGAAAAGATACAGGAAATTTAGGATAAGATGTTTATGATTTATTTATTAGAATGAGTAAGAAAAAAATATAATATGCATGTTGAACACTACAGAAAAATTATTTCTAATAAACTATAGAGTATTAATTTTAATTTTCGTTGGTGAAACGACGCTTTATTTGACCGTAGATTTTAGCGTGCACATTGGGTAGGCTGGAGGTCGGATCACGCCTTGTTATTTTAACATTTTGAAGGCTTCTTATATGAAATTATTTCCTCATAATTCTCCAGACACGATAATTTTTTTTTTAATTAGTAGAGATTTGGACAACTAGTATTTATTTCTTCCATATGGAACACATCTTTTGAGGCTACAAGCAGTGATAATTAATGAAATAAATTATTACTGTAACATTTGGCAAAATAATGGTTTAGTCTTTTAATACTTATATTCATGTATTATTTAACCACATGTTACCATGATATATAACCATATTTTATCATTGCAAAGAAAATAGACAATATATAATTAATTTAGGATTTTGACAGCCTCTAAATAAGAGGAGGAAAGTGGATGTTATAATGAAGAAAACAAAATATGAGGTAATAAGCAGGATTAGTTCAGCAAAACACAATTATCCCTAAGGATATCAGATTAAAGGGTGGAAACAGGGAGTAGTTCTCTAATCGGTTGTAGATCAAGGTCGGAGTAAGTATTCAGAATATATGGAATCTGTTTTGATTCAGTTAATCTGGTGTATATTTTTAAAGTAAGTCGAGGATTATTTTCTTTGGAAACATTAATAAAATATATATTTAAGAAAGAATTGAAAGGTAGAATAAAGAGGATTACTAAAGAGAATTACCAATAAGTAGATTTCGATGTTAATCCTTTGACGGTTCTGTGACCCCCTAACCTTTTTTGTATCCCCTTAGGATGCATATATATATATATATATATATATATATATATATATATATATATATATATATATATATATATATATATATATATATATATATACAATATAGATATGTATGTATGTGTGTGTGTGTGCATAAATACACACACACACACACACACACACACACACATATATATATATATATATATATATATATATATATATATATATATATATATATATATGCATATATATATATATATATATATATATATACCTATATATATACATACTACATATATATATATATATATATATATATATATAGCATATATATATATATATCTATATATATATATTATATATACATATATATATATATATATATATATATATATATATATAGATATATATATAATACATATATATATATATATATATATATATATATATATATATATATATATATATAATATATATATATATATATATATATAATCTTCAGTTGCTGTGACCATATTACTGGTAGTAAGATTCAAGCACTTAGCTTATCTAGTTTTCAATTTTCCTTCGTGGTTGTAATTTTTTGTTTCGTAAAGTCATCACGTTTTAATTTTTCTTGATTTAAAATCGAACATAGCCGTGATGGCCGTCTTCCCTTTCTGGACGTCCCGGTTGAACAGAAGGAGAGTGCGTTCGCTACTAGGGTCTACACGAAGCCCACGACCTGGGAATGTGTTCTGAACGGCGAGAGTGAATGCCCTGAACGCTATAAGGACACCACCATTAGCGACTACATTAGGAGAGCTCTTTCCCATTGTTCAACATGGGCAGACACCCATAAGGAGATGAACGTGCAGCCCAGGTCCTAGTAAACAACGGACACACCAACCGCAGCATCCAGAACGTCTTCAGGAAAGAGCATGGAAAAAGTGGTACCTGCAGGAACTCCGCCCAGACCCCAGCAGAAATTATTTTTTTTTACAACGGAACCTTCCATTGGCGATACAAAAAATACGAGCCCTGCGGGAAATAATCAAGAATCACGTTTCCCCGACCGACAGCAACAAGCAGATCAACTTGATCATATTTTATAGAAGTAAAAAAACATGCAGCCTTGTTATGAAGAATAACCCCGCACCGTCGCAGGATCCCTTGAAGAGGACGAACGTCATCTACAGATACACGTGCCCAATCCGAGGATGCCTCGGAACTTACATCGGGATGACGTCAATGCGCCTCTCCAAGAGGATCTCCTGTCACGCGCAGGAAGGAACAATATTTAATCATGCAAGGACTGCTCATAATAAAAGAATACCGCCTCAGCGACATCGTCGATAACTTCGAGGTTATCGACCAAGCACCCGATCTACGTCGTTAGCGAATCTTAGAAGCGCTGCACATCGGGAGGGAGAAGCCCAGTTTGAACGTCACACAGGAGACCTTCCTCCTCCCCACCGCCGTCAGGAGAGCAGCAGACAACGCCCCACAACGACCACCGCACCAGAGGGCTCCTGAGGATGATAGAAGCGTTAGCTCTCATCCTGAGGACGTCCCTAGTAACCCTGAGGGTGATCGAAGCTCAAGCTCTCGCCCTGAGGACGACCTGGTAGCACGCCCTTCGAGGGGGCCTCCACCATCACCAACAAGGATGAGGCTCCGCCCACGAAGAGGACAGCCAACCAGCAACCGGCCCCCTGATGACATTGCTCGTGACGTCACAGGTATTGCCCAATGAAAAGTGAGGTACCCATCTCTTCAAACCACCCGAATGCAATAAATAGCGTGAATCCATCCGACACAGACCATTGCACTCAGCGATCCCGTCCCGAAGATGGCCAAACGAGGTGGCCGAAACATGTAGACGCCTTTAGAAAACCAAAAAAGAAGGAAAAACAAGGAATACTGGATAGACCCCCCCCCCCCCCCCCCCCCATGAATATTGGACAGCTGCTTTACAAATACCAGCGTGCCAGTGGAAAGACGAATATAAGGAGGATTGAAAGAATATTGTATAGATCAATTCTGTGAATTCTGCCATTATTTTTAATGAAATAGTCATAATAATAATAACAATAATAATAATAAGCAAATTCCTGATAGGTTTCAGTGTATTGTGAATACCCTAATACCATTCACAAACTCTGAAGTTTCTGAAAATATATACAAAATAGGGAAATAAGAATAAAAATAATGTAATATATGCAAGCAATATATTAATGTTTTATATACATCAGTTATAACCATAAAGCTTAAGAAAAGGCGTCCCATTTATCTGGAGTACTTATAACCTCCGTTTTCAGATTATGTTTTCCACAGATCGACTAAGATTGTAGCTCACCATAACTTTTAAATGAAATAGATTTCCTTTGCTATAAGAAGATGATTAAACTAGTGATCTCTATAAATGGATAATTCACCATCCCACCTGTTTCTAGGATCTGTATGTTTTTGAAGCTAATTACTTTTACAATTACTACCATTATAATGTCACTGTGAATGTATTTTGTCTCGTAAGATAAGATATTACACGGCAACTGTGTAAATAAAGCGCTGGAAAACTCATTAATGGTTAAAGAATTTCTCGTTTCATTCCAGATTGAACTTCAAAACCTTATGAACGAAACTTGATTTCCCTTAGCGAAACTCTAATAAAAGCAAGTTCCAATTGGTTCATCAAATAATACGGCCAAATGTATTTTGATTCCAAGAATCCATACAGGTTCGCCTGGAAGGGCCGGGTTTGAAAATATTTCGTGTCCTAAATGGCATTCCTTTCCATATAAAGATATTAATTCCTTTTCCCATTATGCCCTTCTAAAATAAATGTGTGGCATCCTTTTTTTTTCCTTTTATAAATATCACATTTCATTGAGGGGTCAGAGATGCGTATTTCTGGTGACAGAAGTTCACTCTCGACGTGGTTCGGAAGTCACGTAAAGCCGTTGGTCCCGTTGCTGAATAACCACTGGTTCAATGCAACGTAAAAAAAAACACCAAACAAACAAACAAACTTGAACGAAAACAACCTGAGCAAAAACTTACGGGAAATAAATAGAAGTGTTTTTGTGAAGTCACATTGTGGCCGGAGGAGGCTCAAATGAATTTTCAGCATTACTGTTAATTGCAAATTCTCTCCCTTTTAATAAAACATGGCTATCTAATTAAAAATTTCGGTATGATAAGGGAAAACTCATTATCGAGAGAGCTACGTGACAACAACGTGGCCCCAATGTAATTGTCCATCACCGCATGTCACAATGATGAAAAAGATGTCCAACATTTAAAAAGAAATGAATCTGTGTGGAGATGTTTTTGGCGACGTTATCATTTTTGTACGATTCATAAGCTGTATTTTTAGAATTCGTGCTCTTTGTTTATTGCCTACTCTTTTCATTAATTCTATTCTAATGCTTTGAGTCAAATTAACTTTTTCATTTTAAGCCAAATTGAGGTATAATACTTTACTCTTATTCGGTCGAGAAAATGATAGAAACAATAATTTGGACTAAACTGTAACAATAAAAGAATACACTCGTATAACAGAATCAATATATGCATACGTGAATGCGAGTCAGTGATTATGTATAGCCAGAATTTGCTGCCCGCTGCTACCAATACGGAACCAAAGGAATTTATTTCTGGCGATTAGAATTCATTTATCGATAATGTGGTTCGGATCCCATAATAAAGCTGTAGGTCCCCCCGCAAAAAAGAACAACAACAATAACAACAAGAACAAAGTAGTGTGTGGGGTTACTCCCAAGTACGCGAAAATAAGTAAACTTTTTAAGAAATGGTTAGTACCGCGTCATTCTACATCAAGTAACAAAACATGATTAAACGAAGTAAATTAATATTGTCATGAAACTTAATATCACACCTTCAGCGTATGAAATGCTAATAAAAGATAAGCCTAAGGCAGTACTGCTAAACAACGATGCGGCAGAAGAGTTTAATGCAAATGTCGAACAGAATCACAGGTAAATCAAATAAATGTTTATTGTGGTTTCAAATTGTTCATATATGGCATATAAGGCGAGTGTCGCAATACTGCGTTATGCTTAATTAAGCCAGATGGAAGCAGAGACCCTAGACAAATAATGCAATATATCAGTATCATCTTTACAGACTCCATAAATTTTTATTTCGTTCTTTTCAATATCACGGCGTCTATGGTTCATCCTTCGTCTTTCTTATCGTTCCTGCATACTGTATTTTTACGAAGCAGTTTCGTAATTGAAGCCAAACGTTCATGCTATCTGTATGACCTTTATCTCCAACGGGTTCCTCTTCAATTACATCAGTAAAACTTTGGCAAAGCCGTAAGGGCCAGCGATCAGATCAATCAGTAAAACTTTGGCAAAGCCGTAAGGGCCAGCGATCAGATCAATTATTAAAGGGGAGAGGGGACAGAGAACCCTTACAATGGATTGCTTGAGAAATGGCTACATTAATCAGCCACTTCAACGCCCGAGTCCAGTCCTCTTGCTAAATAAAATATGTCCTTTTTTCAAAATGCTGCTTAGCAACCGGGTTGGAGTGGAAAGATAGAGAGGCAGTATTACTGGAGAATTCGATCCACATCTAACGGTTTGGAAATCCACATTTTATTTAAACGTTACTGAATGTTGGAATTCTAACATACGTTTTTATTCACAGGTGGTTTAATAAGTTATATTAGTAGATACGACTTTCATTGAGGGCCACGTCTTCGTGAATCAGCTCCACAATGAATACTTCAGCTCACGTCTGTAGATATATAATGAAATACCTTATTTTCATTTAGTAAGGTAGCCAAATCTACTCTACTTGAATTTCGCCTCTGATTTAACTCTAATGGTAATTAGTAAGCAAAAATAAATAAATAAAATAATAATTAAATAAAAAAATAATGATTTGACTTTGGTAGGGAAATCCAGTCATCAACAAACCCATCTGAATACATGTTAGCTCGCACACAAATTTCATATTTGAGTCTTTAACGAAGCAGCTTAGTTAGAATTAGCTTTTACGAAGCAACTTAGTCAGAAATATACAGATGATACTGGCTGCGTGTATCGTGTGACTCTTAAAAGATACCAAACTGGTTGAAAAGCAAAGGAATGAAGGTGGGGGATATAAGTGAAAACCTACAAAAGACAATCATATATAATGTGGCTTCGCTTTTATTCGCTAAAGTCGGAAACTTTTCGACATTAAATTCTTGTCTGTAATGGACGTAACACATGTTTACAAAAAAAAAAAAAAAATCCTGCTTGGAGAAAAAGAACAAAATCCCTTCATTAGTTCTCACAAAATCCTGCTTATAAAAAGCCAATCAAATAAAATGAGAAACAACACGGAACCTAGCCTCATCTGTCAATATAAATCTTGGCCGTAAATTAATTTCTCTAAACGCTGTTATATAACATTACATAACAAGGTAAAGTACATGGATTCTGGCTTTTTTTTTATTTTCATCTACAAAATACATATTAAAAACTTATCTAAAAATCAGACATTCATAGATATCCACTAAATAAAAATGCACGTCATTCTTTGAATAATTCGAACCCATCTGAATGGCTCTCAGATCTATTTTTCTAGCATCTGTTAAGAAATGATGACTTGTATAAAATCACTCTCTGACATCGTATAGAAAAAAAAAAAAAATAAATAAAAATATTTCCTCTTCACTACAAATAAGAAAAAAGTAGTAATTCCTTTATCAAGGTAAAATCAGCGTTTTATAATTCACACGCCTCTTGCCAACAAAATATTATCGAAATTTTGCTCTGAACGTGGTAAACATATTCTCCAAATTGGTCGGTGTTCGTTCTATAGGTGAGTTTTCTATGCAGCTTGAGTTAGCATTTCAGCCATTGGCTACATTCCTCTAATGACGGATGGTGGATGGTCAACTTTAATTAAGCAGTGTTCTGAGTAGCCAGGTGCTTTTTTTCCTTGACATAAACCACACGACGCTACATTCCTCCAAATCAGGATTTCCCGGTGGAAGGATTCTCGCCAGGAGCTAAATTAATTGAAAGGAAGGGAATCCTAACAAATGAATGGATGGCGTTTGATAGGCCTCCCCTGTCATTCCCTTTTTATTCCTTTGACTTTCAACTGTCGCCTTTTCTTTGACTACGCCTGCGGAGTATTTCAACGGGAATATAGATTTCGACCTCGAGAACTCATTCCTCTTTCGTTCTCTGCTTCCGACGAAAACTACACACACGGGGGAAGCTTAGATGTTTTCGTGGACGTATATGTAATAATACATGACATTATTCTTTTGATTTTTTAGCTTTACAATGGAGAATTAATAGATGGTTAAACTCTCTCTCTCTCTCTCTCTCTCTCTCTCTCTCTCTCTCTCTCTCTCTCTCTCTCTCTCTGTTTCATTTTTTTGTAAGAAATGAAAACGTCGACCACCGAAGCGCTGGTGCAGAAGCACGCGCTGATTGTTAGATTGGTGATTGACCAATTTGTTTGCTAAGCTTTGGATTTATAATTAATTGCCCGATTACGAGCATTTTGGCTATTTTAGAAATATATATCTCATACTTTTAGCTTATTACGGAGTTATCTTTTTTACTCAGCAACGTAGTATCTTTTATTGGGTTATATTTGTCATTTTCATTTTCAAAATAGATCGCATTTCTATCGTATGATGTTTCTCAACCTTCCATATGGTTTTTATTTCTGCTCGTAGCAATTCCTATTTGGTACTCCAATAAATATAATTATAGATAATGAAAAAATTAAACTCCGTTTAACTAATTGAGACGTATTCGGTGTGCTATACTTTACCATTCTTCTGCATAATAATGAAGCGTCTAAATATATATATATTTTTTGGGGGGGACGTGCCAACGGAAAAGCATTGGTCATAGATAATTGAAAAGAAATATCAGGTCAGTTGAACCTCTCCTCTGGTTGGCATGACTCTCTCTTCTTTGAACCTCTTTCCTAATGAGCACCATATTCTTAGGAAGCTTCATTTTCAAGCCAGTGGCCCCTGTGGGCATGTTCTATATGCATAGGTTCATCCTCTGAATATAATAATAATAATAATAATAATAATAATAATAATAATAATAATAATAATAATAATAACTAATAATAATAATAATAATAATTGTATCTGGGGACATCAGGATGGAGTTTGGAATAGAAAAATGCGCCTTAGTCAACATACAAAAAGGCAAAGTAACGAGAACTGAAGGGATAAAGCTACCAGATGGGAGCAACATCAAACACATAGATGAGACAGGATACAAATACCTGGGAAGGAGGGGATATAAAACACCAAGAGATGAAGGACACGATCAGGAAAGAATATATGCATCGAAAACAGAGGACTGGGGCAATATCTGAAAACCAGTGAAGACGAGTGCTAAAGAGTGCCATGGGAAGAAGGACTAATAAAAGTAGACGAAGACCCAGAAATATACAGAGACAGGAGAATGACAGACAGAACAGAGGACTGGCACAACAAACCAATGCACGGACAATACATGAGACAGACTAAAGAACTAGCCAGCGATGACACATGGCAATGGCTACAGAGGGGAGAGCTAAAGAAGGAAACTGAAGGAATGATAACAGCGGCACAAGATCAGGCCCTAAGAACCAGATATGTTCAAATAACATCTCTCCCATATGTAGGAAGTGCACTACGAAAAATTAAACCATAAACCACATAGCAAGCGAATGCCCGGCACTTGCACAGAACCAGTACAAAAGAGGCATGATTCAGTGGCAAAAAGAAGCCCTCCACTGGAGCCTGTGCAAGAAACATCAGCTACCTTGCAGTAATAAGTGGTACGAGCACCAACCTGAGGGAGTGATAAAAAACGATCAGGCAAAGATTCCTCCTGGGACTATGGTATCAGGACGGATAGGGTGATACGTGCAAACAGGACCAGACGTGACGTTGATTGACAAAGTCAAGAAGAAAGTATCACTCATTGATGTCGCAATACCATGGGACACCAGAGTTGAAGAGAAAGAAAGGGAAAAAATGGATAAGTATCAAGATCTGAAAATAGAAATAAGAAGGATATGGGATATGCCAGTGGAAATCGTACCCATAATCATAGGAGCACTCGGCACGATCCCAAGATCCTTGAAAAGGAATCTAGAAAAACTAGAGGCTGCAGTAGCTCCAGGACTCATGCAGAAGAGTGTGATCCTAGAAACGGCACACATAGTCAGGAGAGTGATGGACTCCTAAGGAGGCAGGATGCAACCCGGAACCCCACACTATAAATACCACCCATTCGAATTGGAGGACTGTGATAGAGCAAAAAAAAAAAAAAAAACAAAAAAAAAAAATAAATAATAAAAGAAAAAAAAAAAAAAAAAAAAAAAATAAATAAATAATAATAATTGTGCCACTGGTTCCTGGGCATCCGTTGGCGAAGAGGTGAAATCTGTATCCGGTCGTTGGTATTGTGGACATTCGGTGCTCAGGTTAATGATGGAATTGAACGTAAAATTTATTTTTTTATTCATCACTCGATGAAGCTTTTTCAATGTCCAGTTTCTCTGCCGACTGCAGCAGTGTAGTACGGTCAAGGCTCTTAGGTGACCCGTTCTGTAATCATATTAGGTTGCCCGTTCTTCAAGGGGCAACATACCGGTCGAAAAGTCGGTTCTTGTCCAACAGAAGGATGAAAGAAACCTGAAAATGTATGGAGGAAGGATTGCATAATTCTTGTTTAAGGAGGCCAACACGCATTGAAGAAACTACTTCGGTGGTACTCAGCGGGACAACTTGGGAATTTCATCTTCAAGAGATGCCACAGGTTTGTAAACTAAAAAAAAAACGTATCCCAAGGGAGATGAGTACTATTGAAGGGTTTGGACTCTCTTTGGAGGGAGGAAATGTCTGCCTTCTAAGCGATCGAATGGTGTATTTCTATGAAGCCAATGACAACCGCAATTTTGCTATGGAAAGATGTGAAAGGAAAATCATTTTATTTTCTCCGATCAGCCTCGTGTGAAAGCTGAGCCATGGCTGTGGTATGGCGTTTGCTGTTTATAACCTGCATTTGGAGTTTTTAATGTGTGATTATTTATGTTACATAAAAGAGGAATGTGTGCCAGAATATTTGTTTAATGGAGAAAAAGTCAGGTGTTTTGGTACTTAGCAAGATAAAGAGGAAAGGATATCGTCGTATGGGGGAATCTGAGAGGACTGAAGAGTACAGTTTGCACTCTCCAAAGGGAAATGTTGGCACTCATTGTCAGGAAAATTCTCCGGACGGACCAAAGTACAATTTTATGTCCTTTTATTTTATTTATTTATTTATTTATTTATTTATTTATTTATTTATTTATTTATTTTTTTTTTTTTTTTTTTTTTTTTTGTAGTCAGACTGAGTATGTGAGTTTCTTTACGTTAGATATAGTGGGGAAAAAAGTTGTGCTAGCGAGCGCATTTAGCCCTGGAATGGGAAAAGCAGTGTTTTTGGGACAGTCTGAAGGTCTTAAATGATCAAAGGGTGCCTGAGAATTTTCCTGGAAATAGATGGTATCCTAGAAAATGTATGTAAAACAATTATTCGTAAAATATCTCACCAGAAAGGATATTTCGTCGTGAAAGCTCATCCAGTTTGATGAGTGAGTATAAGCTCTATGTAGGAGA
>NC_087201.1:6623935-6631435 GCF_015104395.2 Macrobrachium nipponense
ATAAAAATAAAATAAAATAAATAAATAAATAAAAATAAATATGTAAATAAATAAATAAATCCATACAGATAAATAAATAACTAAATATAAACAAATAAAAATAAATAAAATATGTGAGTAAAAAATAAATAAAATAAATAGATAAAAATAAATAATATAAAAAAATAAAAAAATAAAAATAAATAAAAAAAAATAAATAAATAGAAAAATAAAAATAAGTAAAATAAATAAATAAAATAAATAAATAAAAATGAATGAAAATAAATAAATGAAAATAAATAAATTAAACAAATGAAAATAAATAAAATAAAATATATAAATAAAAATACACAAATAAAATAAATAGTAATAAATAAATACATAAAAATGAATAAATATATAAAAATAAATAAAAGCATAGAAATAGATAAATAGATAAATAAAATAATGAAAATAATAAATAAAATAATAAAAATAAACAAAATAAAAATAAATGAAAAAAATAATAAAACCTAAATTAATAAAATATATGAAACAAATAAGATTAATAAAATAAGAAAATAAATAAAAATTAAATAAATAAAAATATATAAATAAAAATAAATAAATAAATAAATAAAAACAAATAAATAAATAAAAATGAAAAATAAATGAAAACAAATAAATAAAAACATATCTAAAAATGAATAAAAAAAAATAAAAACAAATAAAAAAATAAAAAAAAACAATAAAAAAATAATAAATAAATAAAAATTAAAAAATTAAAAAATAATAAAATAAATAAAAATAAATAAGAATAAATAAAATAAATAAAATAAAGAAATATAAAATTAAATTATAATAAAAAGAATAAATAAAAATAATAAATATAAATAAAATTAAATAAATAAATAAAATAAACATAGAAATAAATTAAGTACATAAAATAAATAGATAAACAAAAATAAACAAATAAATAAAAATAATTGAAATAAATGGAAATAAAATAAATAAATATGAATCGATAGATAAATAAAAAATAAATAACTAAAAAAATAATAATAAATAAATAAAAATAAATAAAAAATAATATAAAAATAAAATGAATAATGAAAAATAAACAAAAATAAATAAGTAAAAAATAAATAAAAGGTAAGAAGAAAAAAAAAAATAAAAAAATAAAAATAAAAATAAAAATAAATAAAATAAAAAAAAATGATAAAAAAAATTAAAATATTAAAAATAAATAAATAAAATAAATAAAATAAATAAATTAAAATAATAAATAAATAAAATAAATACAAAAAATGAATAAATAAAAATAAATAAATAAAAATGAATAAAAATAAAATAAATAAAATAAATAAAATAAAATAAAATAAAATAAAAATAAATAAATAAAGAGAATAAAGAAAAATAAATATAAATATATAAAAAAAATAAATTAAAAATAAATAAAATAAATCATAAAAATAAATAAAAAAAATAAAATAAATAAAATAAAATAAAATAAAATCAATAAAAAAAAATAATTAAAAAATATTATAAAAAAATAAATAAAAAATAAATAAAAAAAGACAATACAATAAAATTAAATTAGAAAATAAATAATATAAAAATAAATAAATAATCATAAAAGTAACATACAATAAATAAAATTAAAATAAATAAAATAATGTAAATGAAGATAAATAAAATATATAAAATAAAAATGAATAAAATAAATTATAAATTAAATAACAATATAAAATAAATAAAACTAAATAGAATAAAATTTAATAAAAATAAAAATAATCTATAAATAAATAAAAATAAAAAATATAAAATAAATAATATAAAAATAAATAAAATAAATAAATACATTACAACAAATGAACTCCATAAAGTTAAATTAAATACATAAATTAAATAAAAAAAATGGAAAATAAATAAAAAATAAATAAAATTAAATAAATAAAAAACAATTATTGAAATAAATAAAATAAAATAAATAAAAACAAATTATTATAATGAATAAATAAAAATGAATAAAATATATCAATAAAAATCAATAAAAATAAATAAAAATAAATAAAATAAATGAATGAAATAAAAACTAAAAAATGAAATAAATAAATAAATAATAAATAAAAATTAAAATCAAAATTAAATAAATAAATAAATAAAAAATAAATATGAAATAAATAAATAAAATAAATAAATTTAATTTTAAAAATAAAAATGAAATAAACAAAAATAGAGAAAAAAACTTAAATAAACTAAAAATAAACAACTAAAGTAAAAAATTAAATAAACTAAATAAATAAAAAAATTAAAATAAATGAATAAAATAAAATAAGAAAAAAAATAAAATAAATAAAAAATAAATAAAATACATAAAATAAAAATAAATAAATACAATAAGAATAAAAAATAAACACGAAATAAAATAAATAAAATAAAAATAAATAAATTAATAAAACTAAATAAATGTAAATTAAAATAAATGAAAAATAAATAAAATAAAAAATAAAGAAAATAAAAAATAAATAAAAATAAATAAAAATAAAATAAAATAAAAATAAAATAAAAAATAAATAAAAAACAAATAAATAAAAAATAGATCAAATAAATAAATAAAGTAAATTAAATACATAAAATAAAATAAAATAAAATTAAATAAAATAAAAATTAAAATAAAATTAAAAAAAATGAAATAAATAAATAAAATAAAGAATAAAGTTAAATAGTAAATCAATATTAAAATAAGTAAAAAAACATAAAATAATCAAAATAATGTGAAATAAATAAAAATAAAAATAAATAAAAAAAATAAACAATAAAGTAAAATAAATAAAATAAAAAAGTAAAAATAAATAAAAAATAAAAATGTAAATACAAAGTAAATAAAATAAAAAAAATAAAATAAAATAAATAAAAAATAAAAAAAGATCAAAAAAAAATAAATAAATAAAAGTAAAAAATAAAATAAATTACAAAAATAAAAAAATAAATACGGGAAATAAATAATAAAAATAAATAGAGTAAAAATAAAGTAAATGTAAATTAAATAAAATTAAAAATAAAAGTAAAAAACATAAATATCAAATATGGTAATAAAATAAAATAAATAAATTAAAAAAATAAACAAATAAAAATAAATAAATAAACTTTAAAGTGAAAAATAAAATAAATAACATAAAATAAATAATAAAAGTAAATAAAATAAATAAATAAATAAACTAAAATAAATCCAATAAAGAATAAAAGAAAAAATAAATAAAATAAAGTCTAAATAATTAAATCAAAAATAAATAAATACGATAAATTCTAAAAATAAATAAAATAGTAAAAATAATAGATAAAAATCATAAATAAAAATAAAAATAGAAAATAATAAAATAAAAATAACATAAAAATAAATAAAATAAATAAATAAAAACATAAAATAAAAATAATACAAATAAAAAATAAAAATAAATCATAAAGATAAACAAAATAAAAAAAATAAATAAAGAAAAATAAATAAAATAAATGAATAAAATGAAATTAAAATAAATAACTAAAATAATAAAACCAATAAATAAAAAGAAAATAAAAAAAAAATTACATAAAGAAATAAAAAATGAAAATTAAATTAAAAAATAAAATAAAATAATAAATAAAATAAATATAATAAATAAAAATTAATAAATACAAAAAATAAAAATAAAATAAATAAATAAATAAAATAAAAATATAAATAAATAAATAAATAAATAGAAATAAATAAATAAAAACAAAGACAATAAACAATAAATGAAAAAAGATAAAATAATAAAAGAAAAAAACTCGTAAATAAAAAAATACAAATAAATAAAATAAATAGAAAAATAATAAATAAATAAATAAATGAATAAAAAAATACATAAAAATAAATCAAATACAATAAATAAAATAATTATCTCAAAAATGGAATAAAATAAAAAAAATAAATAAAATAAAAAAATTGAAATCTAAATAAGAATAAATAAATAAAAATAAAAATAAAATAAATAAAGAAAGATAAATAAAAATCAAATAAATAAAGAAATAAATAAAATAAAGAGAATAAATAAATAAAATAAATGAAATAAAAATAAATAAAAAAATAAAATAAATAAATAAAAAAAATAAAATAAATAAATAAAAAAAATAAAATAAATAAATAAAATAAGTAAAAAAAATAAAATAATTAAAAAAATAAATAAATAACCAAAAATACATATTAATAATAAACAAAAATAAATAAATAATAATAAAACAAATAAAATAAACTAAATAAATAAATAAATAAATAAATAAATAAATAAATAAATAAATAAATAAATAAATAAATAAATAAATAAATAATAAATAAATAATAAATTAAATAAATAAATAAATATAAATAAATAAATAAATAAATAATAAATAAATAAATAATAAATAAATAACTAAATAATAAATAAATAAATAAATAAATAAATACATAAATAATAAATATATAACTAATATAAAATAGATGAAATAAAATAAAAATAAAATAAAATTAATAAATAAAGAATTAAAATGAAATAAATAAAAAGAGAATAAAAATAAATAAGGTATAAAAATTTAAAAAATAAATAAAAATAAAGTAAATAATAAATAAAAATAATAAATAAAAAAAAAATAAATAAACAAAAAAATAAATAAATAAGAAATAAAGTAAATGAATAAAGAGGATAAAAAAAATAAAAAAATAAATATATGAAAATAATAAAAATAAATAAAAATCAATAAAAATAAATAAAAAAAATTTTTTTTTATTCAAATAAAATACATTAATTAAAATAGATAAAATAATAAAATTAAATAATAAGAAATCAAAAATAAAATAAATAAATATAAATCAAATACATAAATTAAAAGAAATCTAAATAAATAAAAATAAATTAAAATAAAATAAATAAAAATAATAAATCAAAAAAAAAATAATAAATAAAAATAAAATAAATTTTAAAAAATAAAAGAAAATGAATAAATAAAAAATAAAATAAATTAAAAATTAAATAAAAATTAATAAATAACAAATAAAATAATTAAAAATAAATAGTAAAAAATAAATGAATAAAAAAATATAAAATAAATACAAATAAATAAATGAATAAATAAAGAATAAAAATAAATGAAAATAAAAAAAATGAATAAATAAAATAAAAATAAAGATAAAAGGTAAAAATAAATAAATAAAATAAATATTTAAAAAATAATGAATAACAAAAATAAGAAAAATAAATAAAATAAATAAATAAAATAAATCAAATAAAGTAAAAATAAAATAAATAAATAAAAATAAAATTAAATAAAATAAATGATAAAATAAAAATAAAAAGATAAAAATAAAATAAAAATAAATAAAATAAATAAATAAAATAAAATCCAATAAATAAGAATAAAAATAAAGACAGTCAAACGAATAAATAAAAAATAAAAAATAAATAAAATAAAATTAAATAAAAATAAATAAAAGTAAATTAATAAATGAAATACATAAAAAATAAATAAAGAAATAAATAAATAAAAATAATAAAAATAACAAATAAAAAGAAAATACAATAAAATTAAAAACAAATAAAAATAAAAATAGAAAAATCAAAAAAAAATAAATAAATAAAGTAATAAAATGGTAAAATTAAAATAAAATAAAATGTAAAATAAAAAATAAAATAAATTAAAAATAAAAATAAATAAAAAAAAATAAAAAAAAATTAAATAAACATAAAAAGTAAAAATAAAATATATGAAAAATAAAAAAAGTAAA
Organism: Macrobrachium nipponense; assembly: GCF_015104395.2. Lineage (NCBI taxonomy): Eukaryota > Metazoa > Arthropoda > Malacostraca > Decapoda > Palaemonidae > Macrobrachium > Macrobrachium nipponense. Next base: position 6,629,676 of record NC_087201.1, read on the forward strand.
AAACATAAAATAATCAAATATGTAAATAAATAAAAATTAAAATAAAAAAAACAAATAAAAACAAATAAAATAAATAAATAAAAAACATTAAAAAAGTAAATTAAAAAAAAATAAAAATAATAAATAATAAACTAAAGTAAAAAATAAATAAATAAAATAAAAAATAAAAATAAATAAATGAAAATAAAGATAAAATAAAGAAAATAAAATTAAAATATTAAAATAAATAGAATAAAATAAATAAATCCTAAAAAATAAATAAAATAAATAAAATAAAAAATAAATAAAATTAAATAAAATAAAAAATTTAAATAAAAAAACATACAAATAAATGAAAATAAACATAAAATAAATAAATAAAACTAAAAAAATGCTCAAAAAAATAAATAAAATAAATAGAAATAAAAAAAATAAAAAAATGAAAAATAAAGAAAAAAAAAAATGAAATTAAAATATAAAAAAAATGAAAATAAAAAAACCAATTAAATAAAAATGAATAAAAAATACAAAAAATTTTAAATAAATAATAAATGAAAATTAAATAAATAAAAATTAAAAATAAATAAAATAAAAAATAAAATAAAAATAAAGTAAATAATAAAAATTAAATAAATAAAAAAAAATAAAATAAAATAATAAATAAAAATAAACATAAAATAAATTAAATAAATTAAATAAATAAATAGAATCTAATAAAAAACAAAGAAATAAAATAAAAATAAATAAAAAAGGATAAAATATAAAAAAATAAAAAAATTTAAAAATAAAAAATACAATAAAATAAATTAAATAAAAATAAAAAAATAAAAAAAAAAATTTAAATAAAAAAAAAAAATAAACAATAAATTAAATAAAATAAATAAAATAAATAAATAAAAAATAAAAAAAATAAAAAAAATATATAATAAAAAAAATAAGAATAAATAGATAAAATAAATAAATAAATTAAATAAATTAATAAATAAATAATAAATAAAAGAAATAAAATAGGAATAAAAAAAAAATAAAAAAATAAATATTTAAAATAGAAAAATAAAATTAAAAAATAAATAAAAAATAAATTAATAAAAATAAATAATATGAATCAATAAAAAAGCAATAAAATAAAAAAATTAAAAAAACGGTAATATTACAAAATTAATTTAAAAAATAAGTAAAATAAATAAATAAAAACAATAAAAAAATAAAAAAAATAATAAAATAAAAAAAAAAAATAAATAAATAAAATAAGTAAATTGAAATAAAGAGGAATAAACAAATAAAAAAATTAAAATAAATTTGAAAAATAAATAAAAATAAAAATAAAAATTCAATAAAAAGATAAATAAACAAAAAATAAAAATTAAAATAACAAATTAAAAATTAAAAAATTTAAAATCAATAAATAAAAATAAAAGTAAAATAAGAAAATAAAAAAATAAAAATAAAATAAATTAAAAATAAATTAAAAATTAAACAAATTAAATTAAAACAAATAAAATCAATTAAAAATAAAAAATAAATTAAATAAAAATGTAAATAAATAAATAAATAAATAAAATAAAATAAATAAATAAATAAAAATAAAAAAATGAATAAATTAAAATGTAAATGAAAATAGAATAAAAATTTAAATAAAAATAAAATAAATAAATTAAAAATAATAATAGGAAAATTAAACATAAATAAATACAAATAAAATAAATGCCGTAAAATAAAAGAATAAAAATAAATGAAAATAAATGAAAAATAAATAAAAATAAATAAAAATAAATAAAAAT
>NC_087201.1:6641435-6666096 GCF_015104395.2 Macrobrachium nipponense
CTCTGATTAATATGTGTAAAACTAGTTTCCATAGGAGGTTGTAGTACTTACCTTGAAGTTCTTTGAAGTTGAAAAGCTTTGATTACAATTTAATTAGTGCATAATGTAATTCAGGCTATGTAGTGAGCATAAATATATAGGAAATGTGCAAAAAATAATCATGTTCACTTCACAATTTATTTGTTGTGATGTATATAGTTTGTTTGTAAAAACTAAATAAAAATGAATAATCTAAATAACATATTTACTGTAGCCAAATATATATTATTTTTTCCAGTCAAAACAAAAATGAAAAGATAAATTTTACAAAACACACACACACACACACACACACACACTATATATATATATAGTATATATATATATATATATATATATATATATATATATATATATATATATATATTATATATATATATATATATAGATATATATATATATATATAATATATATATATATATCTATATCTTATATATATATATATATGTATGTATATATATATATATATATATATATATATATATATATATATATATCATATATATATATCTATATATATATATATATATATTATATATATATAAAAACATATATATGCTCCAGCATGAAACAACTGACCTGAGTCTCATTCAGCAAACATAGTAATTTACCGTCCAGTGCTCGCTCAACGCTCGTGGGAACAAACAATTGAAACTCCGTGGAGCTACGCCTGCCAAAGATTGTTGTTTATATAACCGAGCACAGGGGGGGCAAAAGGTAGAAGAGACTTTAAATATCAGTTTGAGGAAAATTACTTTAGATTCTGAAATATATTTAGGGAAATGGACGCGCGTCAATTACGATAAGCCCCACAATGACCCACCACACGAATTTCAATTCGTATGGTGTGAGTTCGTCGGAAATTTCAACCGCACCTTTTTAACAATTTGCGTATCGTTAATTAAAAAGAAGTCAGTCAGGTGGCTTTGATGAAACACACACGTTGTCAGGTGATGTTGTTCACACAATTCTGCGAATTTTTGTCTTTTTATTATTTCACTTACATTGCAAAAACATTAAAAACCGTGACCCACTTTCGGACGCCAACAACATCATAGGTGCTCTCTCTCTCTATCTCTCTCTCTCTCTCTCTCGTCCCCGGACATTCAAAGTAAATGTTTCAATGGCTGTAGTTAGGCAAAAGTGCAGGGCACCTGTATTTCAATAACATAAAAACTAATAGTTTTGGATAATGAATTCCCATCCCTTCAAATTCAGCAAAAGCAAAGTGGAACTTTTTTTTCTTCCGTTCATGAAATATAAATATTAAGTTAGAGAGTTCAAGGATCGATACCCTAATGAGAACATAACATACCTTTCTATTGGGGCATTCATTGTAATAGTTTTAGATAATTGAGAAGTATTTGTTTTTCTCGTGAAATATCTACATCATTGATCTACGTAGAAGATCTGGGTGGATCTTCTTTTGTTGCCCACCCCCCGGATGAGGGCTGAGTAGGTATGAGATTGGGGAGACATGACACATCCACCCTCCTCCTGCAGACCTGTTTGTCCGCACCGGTTAGGGGCAAGGTAGGTAATGGATCGGGAAGGTAGGGGAGACATGGCAGGTAGCGCCAGGTTCCTGTGCAGCGTAGCCCACGAAAAGCTCGTTCATGATTGTTGATTATAGGGTACAATACATATTTCATAAAATGAAATATTGACCATCTAACACAACAATGAACAACAGAATATGTTATCACAGTTGGTTATTCACAAAATTGACTTTTCTTATTATTTGTATAAATATTTGTTTTGGAATTAGGAATCTAGTGGAGAGCACATACTTTTTATATAATAATTTTGATAAGTTGTGGTAACTAGAAAATCCATCCTAAAGTCCATAAACAAAAATTTTCGACGCGATCATCCATAGTTTTATCTGTGTATTAAAGACAATGCTATTGATATATTCTTCACCTCTGCTGATTAAATATCAAGCCATCAGTCATTTTTCTCATATGATTTCAAATCTGCTGCTCTTTGCAATTACATTAAATTACTTTGCGTACAGTGGTTTTACATTATCACTTAGTCGGGTAGTAAGCCTACACACTATACTTTGTTGTTGTTGTTCTTGCTGTTGTTGTTAAATTAGAAATATAATATTTGCAACGTATGTGTGAGGGGAAAATCTTACACGCGTACCGAGGAAGCTGGAGGTCTATTTAGGCCTTGTTTACATTTCTATTACGAAGGATGAGTGATTAAAAGTGTCCAGTTACATCCTGTTGCCGTAACTCATGCAAAATAATCCTCTACCAGGATAACTTGTACAAGATGCTAATAGTTGTCTAAATTGCATTTACATTTAGTTAGCACTAAAACAAAGTTATAGCAAATAATATCTCCCAAATTGGACAGTCGACGAATTACCATCAATACGTTGTACAAAGGAAGACGAGGTGGTGTTAAGAAACACATCCGATAAATCTCGAGAGCTTCCAGTCCCGTAAAAATCAAATGACAACAACAACGAGCACCCAACTCTTCACATTTACGGCGTCAAAAGCAACATGTTAATATTCATAAGACACCTTTTATTATTCATCGAACCTTACTTGACAACTATTTTATCTTTTATGGCCTCGATGAACCGTCTCTAAACAAGGCAGGGGAATTAATACATCGCTTAGGAATCTTCCTCCACAATCATTTGCTTAGAACAATGTACTCGATTATTCTTTTTTATGCCTGTCGAATTTATGTTCAGGTATGCGATATCAGCCATTAAAACAATAGTAAAGCGGACTTTATGAGCCCCGTACAGCAACGGTAAAACGTGTTTTACCCAGAGGAACATGTAGTAAAGTACCGCCATGCATTTGCGTAGGGGTCTTAGAATATTAACTAGTAACATTGCTATGTTGCATGAACCATAATGTATCCTAAAACCCAAGAAATTTTCTCAGTGAGCAAGAAAAACACTGCCTTTAATTGCCTGGATCGAACTCTAAACCACCCAGAATGTCAAATTAAGTAATTAATGGCCGGATAGAAAAATCAACTTGTTTAAAGGCTCAGCATTTAAATTCCGGATTAGGAAAATAGGAATGAAGTTTTCATGGGAAAGTTAAATTGCAGATTATCTGTGAAAGTGGACCTTTACTTAATACCACAAAAGACAAAGTTACCGATTTGCATGTGACCATTCAGTGTTAGAGAAATGAATAAAGAACTTATCAGAGAGTCACAGTTTATTTTTAATCATTCAGAAATTCGAGATATAAAGAACATAAGAAATAAAAAGGAAACTAGAGAAACTTAAGTTGACGACGATGAGAAAAAAAAATAATGATTCAGTCAACGGAGTTATTTGGCGTCCTACAAAAAAAAAAAAAAAAAAAAAAAAAAAAAAATAAATAAAAAGGGCTACATTCCTTTCTACTCTTCACTCAGTCACTTAGTAGATTCCAGAGGAATCGTTTTAAGCCTCGGACAATAGGTTTTCGTAATTATTAGAAGACTTGTTCGATTTTTGCTGTAATTATCAACGTCGATGTGTCCTTTTGCCGACCATGCACGATGGTATAGATTACCTCATATTATTGGCAAAGACATGGTAGATGTTTTACCAAATACCTAGAGGATCCCTAGAGAAAAAATATATTGATACCTTTTCTATACTTCTACTAAAGGCTTACTTCAGTGATATCCCACTTAGACACCAACAATGTGTAATGAAGTTTATGAATTTGTTTTCAGTCAATAGTAGAACAATGTTTCATCACTGGATATAGCAATGACTAGATTAACGGATTTATGTATGATTGATTAAGTTACTAAAGAAAAACTTTATGATTTAATATAATACTAAGCCATATGAAAATCCTATGCAGTACGAATTTTGCGAAATTAATTTATGTCCTATGCAAGAGGTACAAGAGAACACACGCAAATAAAACAATACACTCATGAAATATATGATAAGATGATGCCTTATTCTTTTCTGAAAATGAATGTTTCAAAGCAACGGGTATCCTCACCAACCCAAAACATAGGAAATAATCTCTCTCCAGAGAAAAGGTGATAATGCACAATGACCAACTTGAACACATGATCCCTTTGGCGACTAAAGAGCTGTCTAAAAAGTTTCCACATCATGCAAACCGTTCTTCGACAAAGAACACAAGCGTGTTTTAAATTGAAATAAATGTTAGTCCTTTGGCTTTCGAAACACGGACCTGAAATCGTTTATAGACTTCTAAAGGCAAAGGTAAACAATAAAGTTTCGGCAATACAATGAATCACTGATCTGAATATCATAACATCACCTGATGCAGTATAAGAGATGTCTCTTGTGAATCAAGTTGATTTACATTCAACCTCTCAAACAACGCCAAAGTCATACTCGAAATGAAATGGATTTTGACAGAGAGGAAATCACTGTTACCGTGAGAAAATATTAAAACGAAAATTTAAAGTTAGCTCACCACTGTTGCTGCAATGAAGGATATTGACGAGTTGAATTGTTCTCCAACGTTTTGGATTTTATACGTAATGCTGCTGTTGGAATCAGTTTTATTTTGAAAAACACAGAACCGATGGGAAACGCCTCACATTCGCCCTACCTTGAACCAAATGCACGTGGGGATTATAGTATTCTCTAGGGCTGCAAATTCTTTCTGTGGCTCTTAGATGGTGATTAACATCTTATGAATAATGGACACATCTCAGTTGCATTAAAAGACTGAATGGAACTTAGAAGGTCAGTGACGACCGGTATCTAATCGTGATCCACTGAAAGAGGTAGTAATTACCACCGGCTATCCAAACACCATCTCTTTCAGCGACGAGTTATTGAGGACTTCTTAAAACTACGCATCGTCTTTTGATGCGATTTCCATTCAGTTTAATTTCTTCCATAGGACAGTCGAGTTGCAAACAGAGCGGGGAAGGCTTTAATTAAAAGTTGCTCACCTTGCCGTGGTAGCCAAATACAAAGTAGACTCGACTATAGTTCCGGGGTAATGAACTTAAAAGCAGAATTGAAAAGATTCCAGCGAAAGCTAAACTCCCTCTATATGGGACTTTGGCCTGTGCTCCGAAACTTCACAACCAAACCAATCATTTCCTTATATCTTCTTCTTTCAAAAAGCACACCGTGTCCCTACATTAAGGGGTCGGTTGCCTGATGCGCCTTCTCCTCCACTTTCTTCTTTTCCTTATATCTGGGACAACAAATCAGAAACATTCCCTCACAAATTGCTCAGTTCAATATCCTGTATACCACACCATACCTACATGCATTCTAGCATATGTACATATCTCTGTGTTAAGATATATATGTGAAAAGGCTCTCAGACATGCATATACACATGGGGCCTTAAATGCGTCAACACTCATACATATAGAATTCAATTAACTGAAATCCAGTGGCCCTCCTCCATTCTAGGTGGAGGGAACACACTCAATTACTATGCAGTTGTTCGAAACCGTTTTGCTATCGCAACTCCATGTTCAAACTTGAGCTAAACTACCCTGGGAATAGTGGGGGGGGGGGGGGGGGAATAGTGGGGGGGGGGGGGGGGGGGGGTGGGGGGGGGGGGGGGGGGGGGGGGGGAGGGTGTGACCACGCGAGTAGACATGAGTAATGAGGAAAGTTTTGGAATATGGTATGAATGTGCTGCTGCATATATTCATGTGGGAACTTCCGTATAACACCATTCTCCGAATGTTTATGACAAAACATTTCAACAAGATGGCTCTTTAACAAGCGGAATATCATGAGAAAGTTTCCACTCGAATTACTCGACTAACTTCAGTACCGGAACCAATTGCAAATTAATTGAGTAGAGATTTCCCATCTTCCCTGGGTTTAGGAATACCTTATAAGCTTATCCTCCTGCAGTTGATCATCAAACAGGCATAACTGATGATTCTATATGTATCTACATGTATAACTGAATCTCGAAAGTATGGAAGCTGATGAATATATAAATAAATACAAAATCCTCGTACAAAGCAAAAAAATACGCTGTAGTTCTGCAAGGCCTTCAGACATCTTGTCCTTTACTTAGCAAAGTAAGGACAAGATGTCGAAAGGCCTTGCAGAACTGTCGTTTCTCTTTCCTTCGTGGATTTTGTCTATTCATGCATGTATGTTTGTACTTATGTACATATGTTCATACATACAGGGTGTCCATAAAGTCTCAGTACCATTACAAGCAATAAATGCTTGTAATGGTACTGGGACTTTATTATGGACATCATGTATTATTATTGCTTATTTGTTATGCCGAAATTTTCTAAACTTGATTCTCGTACAGCGCAATATTACTTTAATTGATTCTGACACCATAGATAGCCACTCGTTATAACAGTGCACTGTGGCCAAAATTATAGCTATGTGAATATTCAAGGTTGGTCTCTGCTCACAGTTGCACAACTAAATAACTGAATGGTAAATGTTTGAGACTGACTGAAGTAGCGGCTACTAAGGTTGTATGAACAACAATTGGTTGAATGAAAAGACGCACAAGGGATTAAAAAATAAGGGAACTACGAACGAGATTCTCATGGCTGAAATTTAAAGTGTAAAATAGGCCTGGAGGAGAAAAAATAGTTCAAAGAGGAATAATCACTCCTTCATATCAAGCTGGTGATGAAGGAAGGTGCCAGAGCTTGCCAGATAATTGTGCGAGCTAAGTACTTCATTAGTTAATAATCACACAAAAATTTTAAGTAATATATATATATATATATATATATATATATATATATATATATAGTATTATATGTGTATATATATATATATATATATATATAGTATATATGATAGATAGATAGATAGATAACGTAAATATTGTATTGAAGTACTGGAGTATCGATCCTATCTCTTTCTCTCTTTCTCAATGTTCTAAAAGCTACTCGGATTGAGCATACAAATGATGGTTTCCACTAAAAATGCAGTCAGTGATAAATTGCTAGAAAAAGTAAAGAATATTTCTTCAAGTCTAGAGTTCCATCATCAGTAACGTCTACAGAATCAATAAAAAATGAAAAAAAAAAAGCTCAAACGGCGCTTACCGAAAGTTATCATCAAAACAAAATGATAGCCATTTCATCTTTAGGTGCAATAATAATGCGTTCTAGGTATGCGACAACTTTTTGAACCAAAGTGCTTGCAGTTTGCCGTTTCCCTTGATCAGTGATAATGACAAAGTTTTTCCTTTCTGAAAACAACTAAGTTTCTTCTGTTAGCTATTACATATTCATACCAGCCATCAAAGAGATTAAAAATGCAGGCATTGCTTTTATGCTTCTGGGAAATGTTAACGATATTCTCATAGACATGAGACCTAAAATAATAGGGAAGTAAGAAACTGGAGGGTATACATTATGCAGCTTGGACAAACTCTATTCGTCTTTGCTGGTGATTACATAGGAAGACAGGTATAAGCAGTGCAGAGGTAAACAGTTTCAACGCTGGAATACTCTACTCACTGGAAACAGTTTCTTAGCGCGAGATTTCTCCTCTCTCTCTCTCTCTCTCTCTCTCTCTCTCTCTTTATGACCAATACCGATTTGGTTTTATGGGTTTATGTCAACGTTTAATTAAGACAGTCTAAAGAGGGAGCTGAAGTTGTTCAGACAGCAAGCTAAGGAGATCTAGTTAATAAATGTAATCAAGTATACTAGGATCTAAAACAGTGGTCCATAACCTGGGCATCGTGACCCCCTGTGGTGTTGTTTGGGGTTTCTCAGCGGGTAACAAAGGGCTCGGGAGAATATACTTTATTTTCATGTATTTGGATCAGCCATTTGGGCTTTGTTCAGTTTGGTAAGTGCAACTTGTTACCCGCTGACATAAGGTGTTGCCTGTCGAGCACTCAGCCTCGCTTTGATGGTAGACTTATGGCTGCAAAGCAGTTTCAGTCCTCCATCTGAGTGAATGAGAAGTAGGTTTTGGTATTTGTATGATGTTCAATAGTTCTGTGGGATTTGCAATGTTCTGGCATATGTAGAGGCTATGTGGAACTTTTCAAGGTTTCTGTTCGTGGCCTTTCCGATAAACCCTGGTCTTCCTATCATTTTGTTTTATCTGAACCTTTCACAAGGTTCACCATTTCAAGATTTGTTATAGGGGTTGGATGTATCCTGAAGTCTCTCGGGGAGGGGCGCTGGGGGGCGGGGGTGGACATAGGATGAACTGTGAGAGAACCCAGAACTGAACTAAGATGTTGGACTTAAAGACCTAAGGAAGTAATTGCGAATGGTGATAGATTAAAAGGGCAAAATGGGTGCTGCAAACACACTTTTAGTAAAAGTTAATTATATCTTAGTTTAACCAGATCACTGAGCTGATTAACAGTTCTCCAGCCCGAATGTGAACCACATTATATCAACAAATGAATTTCCAATCACCATAAATTCCTCTTGATTCCACATTGGCGGCAGCCGGGAGCGAACTCGGTCTACCATCATGATAAGAGAGTACGCAAGTCACTCGTCAAAATGCTTGCGTCTTATATACAATTTATGAACTGGTCAGAAGCTAAACTGACCTGTACAGCATTTTCAGTCAGTTTCTAGGTTAAAAAAGAAATTACAAAACGCCTGATTCTATTGTGTTTAATGTTACTGAAAACAGCAGTTCGCTCAGTGTCATATTTACGCTTTCAGTTCAGACCACCGTAAAATATCCAGCAAGAAACGAACATGAGTGGAAAATGTAGTGAATTATAGCATTAGGTTATGCCTTGACGATTGCCAAATCAAGATGACAGGACAAAAAAAGCATTACTGTTGCTTCTAAGTTTCGTCATCTTTACCAGGTCATAATTCTTCTGAAATGTTAGTGTGTAGAAACGCAGTTATCGGTACTGTAGACATTGTCCTTATCAATTATCTACTAAATAAGCCTCTATATTTCCTAATTTTCTATCGTGGCAGGAAGCACATTGCACTTTCTCAAATATTGTTAAAATAGTTTTTACTTGCATTACTTGTTACAGGGTAGAATTCATTTCATTTAGCACGGGCATATATAGCTGGTTCGTGACAAAAAATCTGTCGGTCACATTTGGTATAAAATCTTTTGCAAGATTTTCCATTCGAGGCCGATACCTTAATAGATGACTAATAAGTATGTCCATTCCTAAGAACTTACACAATGTTGAATAAAATGAGACTGAATTTATGACATCGTAGAAAAATCGTGGTGGAAAGCACGGTAACAAGAAAATAAAAAAGAACCGCTCAAGATCAGTGTTCTGACTTCCAACACGAGACTGCTGCTTTGGGAGATGGAGTTTTCAGAACCTCATTCTCGTTCATCTTGGGAAACAGCTCCGTCTGGCGCTATTCATGAGCATATGAGCAATCTGCAGCAAGAATGAGCATCGGTGCATTCCATCTCCATGGAGGACGTTAGTTTTTATTAGGGTCAGTCATCCGGATGAGGATATCCATCTAAATATTTTTTGTTCAATCGTAGTAGACGTTTTGAAGAGAATAGGAGCGAAATAACTGTTGATAACATAGTCAATGAACAATGTGAAATATAAAATGTTAGAAATGTTGACTGGCAGAAGATACACATGAATTATTATGAGAGAATGAATGTCACAAAAGACGGAATAAATATTTTTTCAGCTGTTATTAATGATTGACTTGACTTATTCTATTCACAAAATAATCATTAGTTAAATCAGAATCAAGCTCTTTACCGGTCATTGAGAATATGCAGCCTCCCTATTGTTAAATGGAAATCATACCCAAGAGCTACCTTTTGGCAATTTTTTTTTTTCCCATAAATAAAGTACTCTACTTGTTGACATATCCTTGACCTATGCCTATACTTTAAAAGTATAGTTCGAGGGAAACTAGTCCAAGATGACCCTTATATTAGCCAAAGCCTTAAACGAGAGCTGCAATTTTACGGATGTCTTAACCAAGACGTGAAACGATTCTAAATCTGCAATACAGGTAACTAAAAATACTTGTGAATCTGCAATACAGGTAACTAAAAACGATTCCAAATCAGGATTCAAATGGTTCATAGCCAAATAAGTGCTACTTTAATATCCTACTTTTGAGGACAGTAAAGCAAACATGCGGTTTCATTATAAAATTTAAAAGAAATACCTTTCACTTTTTCGTTAACCTTCATCAATCATCATCATTATTAAGCGGATAAGTACAAAATTGATATAATAAAAACTTAAATGAACCAATGTGCTTACAATGGCTGGGGCTTTAAAAATGAAAAGCTTAATCAATGAACTTCTGTAAACAAACAGTTTTCCTAAATAATCAGTGTAAATATCCAGGCAAAGACAAAGATAATGCTAATCTACCTGAATGTTTATTACAGACTGTAAAGAAAGGGCAAATACAGTAACTTACTCAAGGGCACATACAGACGCGCACCCCAAACTGAGAGGACATAATAGAATTACAATATGGTCGTTTCAGATTCACTAACGAACGCAAATACTAAAAACACAGAATACATTTGGATGATCTTAACCAAAATGTAACTCCTGCGTATGCTATTACATTTTTTTTATATTTATCTCACTAACTATCTTAACCCTATCTAGTACATCTCCCTCTTTACATGTTTTAGCTTTTCATCCAATGATTATCTTAAGTCTGACTCTGAATTAATACTTTTTTTAGCTTTCTTGAAAAGAATACTATTGAGATAGTTTTGTCTGTCCGCCCTCAGAACTTAAAAACTACTGAAGCTAGAGAGCTGCAAATTGGTATGTTGCTCATCTTCCCTCCAATCATTATACACAGCAACTTGTCATCCCTCTGAGCCCAAGTAGTTTTCATTTCATTTAAGGTTAAAGACAGCCATGATCGTGCGTCTGTGGCCCTATAGGTGCCAGCAACACAGGCCACCACTGACTCGTGGCTGGAGGTTTCAGGGGCCCCGGCTGTGAGAATCATTCAATATTATACGCTGTACTGAAAACTCGATTCGCCGAAGAAACTTCGGCTCATTTTTCACTTGTTTTTATGACATTACTAACTCGTGTCTTCTTCCTTCGCCTAATATTGATTTGTGTTGTTCCACAATTATCAACAATAAATGTTTCCTTGTCCTTATTAGATAAATATATATATATATATATATATATATATATATATATATATAATATATATATATATATATATATATATATATATCTATATATACTCCTCACTACGGACCACGTATACAGGTATCTGATTTCATTCTGTTCCGACATTGCTGCCTATAATAGCGTGACTCATTCCAACAGACTTTACGCAAGTTAAATAACCTAATAGATAATAGCGCATGGAATAATCTTGAACAACAAGACAAAGTTTTAAACTTATCCAACACCCCCCTTACTGTAAATCAACATTTAGTTTTAAATTTAGGCTTATCCTTTGCCCTAATGCCAGACCGCAAAAACAACCTAGACTTCATAGTGGCTTTTGATAAATTCATATCTGACAAAAACTACAGCCGTGAAGAGATATGTTTAAAAGGAGTGTTACTAAATGCTTTAACTGACCTTCATAAGAAATATCCTGTTCCCCGCAGATTCATGATAGCCATCCACTCGCTAAAAAAGTTAGATGTTATAATAAGTAGATCCGACAAAGACGGCAAAATTGTAATAATGGACAAAGACTTTCTACCTCGACAAAATCAACCAGCTCCTTAGCGACACAAATACTTACGAAAAACTGACGAAAAATCCCCTCCAGAACGTTCCCACAGAATTTTTTCGGAAAGTAAGATTAATTGGCCAAGACAAAAAGAGTATTGAACTATTAGAGAAATTTAAAGTAATTAATCCTAAATTACCCTACTTTTATGGTCTTTCCCAAAACTCACAAAGACAATCTTCCATTCAGACCCATCGTTTCATGCGCCGGAGCTTTCAATTACAAAATTTCTAAATGGTTAGCTGGCCTCCTTTCTCCTTTTTAGGCACTTTTTCTCCCAGTCACATCAAACATTCGGAAGACTTTTGTCACAAATTCAGAGAAGCACATATACCACTTCACAACATAAAACTTTTAAGCCTTGACGTAGACTCCCTATTCACAAAAGTACCAGTACAGGACGTTCTTCAGTTTTTAAGGGAAAAATTATCCCCCTATTCAGATCATTTCCCTTTGGCACTTGACAAAATAATAAAGTTAGTTGAATTATGTGCATCTAATAACGTATTTTCATTCGGGGAATCATTCTACAAGCAAAAATTCGGTGTAGTATGGGTAGTCCTTTAAGTCCTATTTAGCCAATCTGTACATGGAATACTTTGAAAACTACAGTAATAAATGCATAAAAACCCAAAAACATGCTGTGGATGAGATACGTGGATGACATACTAACATTTTGGGTATAATAAGTGGGGTAATTTTAATGAATTCCTCTCAAAATTAAACGCATTAGTGCCCAGCATCAAATTTAAAGTTGAATGGGAAACAGACAACAAAATTCCTTTTCTTGATGTTTTAATAATCAGAGACACGACAGAATACAAATTTACCATTACAGAAAAACCAACGTTCTCACTTTCATATATTCACTACTTTAGCTATCATGACAATACTATCAAGATAAGTCTAGCTAGCAACCTATTCTTAAGAGCCTTACGAATTTGTTCCCCAGATTTCCTGGAAAAGAATTTGAACTAATTCGCAAGCAACTCTCATCTTTAAAGTATCCTGACCATATAATTGAGAAAGCAATTCAAAAAGCAAACGTAATTTTCTACCGACCCCCTAAAGACAAGACCAGAGACACACCCAACAATAAAATAAAAATTCCCCACCTGGAGACGATTAAGAGAGTAACTCACACCCTTGGGAAATCCAACCCTTTTGCATTTACCCCTACCCAAATACCTTAGCCAAATCCCTGATTAACGTCCAACAAAAGACATCGCCCAAAGACTCGGTGGTATATGAGATCCCATGCCAGGACTGTGACCAATCTTACATCGGATTTACAGGTAAATCACTTCCCCAGAGATTATACAACACAAACGGTCAGTTAGGTATGGACAACAGAACTCGGCTATTTCAATCATATAAATGAACATAACCATAGAATAAACTGGAATATGTCACGTGTAATTATAGCAGCAACTGCCGGTACAAGAGTCAAATGATGGAACGGCCTTAATAAAAGAGAAGCAGGTAATGAACATCTCAAAAGGGAATTGGACATCAGACATCGTCGACGCAGTGTTCATTCAACCAACGCTTAAGAAGATTAAAGGAAGATTATCAGCGGGGGTGACCTAAATTGGCTTACTTGTGGACGAATCTCTTGGTATAAATACCACCTTTTTCTGTAAACTTTTCTCATTCATATACCTGAATAGAGAGGGGGGGGTAACACAGCGTCTCTGAAATATAGTACTTTTCTCTCTACATTTTGGTGTTTTTATGGGCTTCTTTTTTATTAGATGGAATTCTGTTGTTACAGAACACCTTTACCAGTCATATATATATATATGTATATATATATATATATATATATATATTTATATATATATATATATATATATTGAGGATTATTGAGGATTAATATTTCCCATAATACTGCAGCGAAGTTATACCATTTTCTGAACGTAATCCGCAACCTTATATCGGTAAGATTTTTTTTCATTATTAACTTTATTATACTCTCCAGATTTCAGCAGCGTTGTATCCTCTCTCAGCGATCGATTTGTCGTCGAAATCAGGCAGTAATTAACGCTGGGCGCCGTTGCAACTCCCAACAGGACATCCAATTCCATTTAATTAATATCGCACGAAGCCGAAACCGAAACCAATATTTAAGAGCGCTGATTCGGAAAGAGATTCACGCCTTATTTCCTAGATCTTTCAAGTTATTTATCATTTTGTTCTTGCCACGGATTTATTTATCATTTTCGCTCAATCGAGGAGTAAGCCTACAAACGACTTTGTTGTTCTTGTGCTTGTTGGGGGTTAGAAACGGTCTCTGGAAAAGCATGAAAAGGTCTGAAAAAGGTGTTTTGCGTTGAGTTAAAGATACAGGAATTGTAGGATTAGATATATTTATGATTTATTTATTAGAATGAAAATGTAAAAATAAATAACGTGCATGTTAAACAGTACAGAACAATTATAGTATTAGTTTTAATTTCGTTGTGGTGAAACAAGGCTTTATTTGACTGTGTTTTAGCACACTCCGAGTAGGCTGGAGGTCGGATCACGCCTTGTTATTTTAACATTTGAAGGCTTTTATATGAAATTATTTCCTCATAATTCTCCAGACACGATATTTTTTTTATTAGTGGAGATTTGACACTAGTATTTATTTCCCCCATAAGGAACACATCTATTGAGGCTACAAGCAGTGATAATTAGTTAAATAAATTCTTACTGTAACATTTAGCTAAATACTGGTTTGGCCCTTTCATTTTTATATTTATATATTTCCTTAACCTTGTTGTTACCATGATATATAAAACAATGTTTTATCATTGCAAAGAAAATAGGCAATATATAATTCATTTAGGATTTCGACAGCCTCTAAATAAGAGGAGGAAAATGGATGTTAATAAAGAAAACCAAATATAAAATAGTAAGCAGGATTATCCCTAAAGATATCAGATTAAAGGATGGAAATTGGAAGTAGTTCAGTAAATCGATTGTAGATCAAGGGTAGAGTAAGTATTCAGAATATATAGAATCTGTTTTTATTCAGTTGACCTACGTAAATAATTTTAATGTAAGTTGAGGATTTATTTCTTTGGACACAGTAATAATAAATATATATCCAAGAAAGAATTAAAGATAGAATAAAGAGCATCACCAATAAGTAGATTTCGATGTTAATCCTTGACGGTTCTGTGATCTCCCAACTTATTTTGTATTCCCTTCGGACTTATATCCACCAAATATATATATATATATATATATATATATATATATATATATATATATATATATATATATGTACATATGTATAAACTGAAGTTTTTAGATACTCCAGATAAATGGGACGCCTTTACTTAAGCTTTATGGTTATACCTGATGTATCTGAAACCTTAATATATTACTTGAATATATTTGTTTTTTTTATTCTTATTTCCTTATTTTGTATATATTTTTCAGAACTTATTATTATTATTATTATTATTATTATTATTATTATTATTATTAGTTATTATTATTATTATTATATATATATATATATATATATATATATATATATATATATATATAAGATATATATATATATATATATATATATATATATATATATATATATATATATATATATATATATATATATATATATATATATATATAGATATATATATATATATCATATATATATATATATATATATCTATATATATATATATATATATATATATCTATATATATATATACTATATATATATATATATATATATATATATATCTATATATGCATATATATACATACATATATATATATATATATGTATATATATATATATATATATATATATATATATATATATATATATATATTTTTACGTATATAGGCCTTGTGAGAGACTAGATACGTAAACGGAAGTAATTTAGGGATTTCAAGAGGGAATTGCTTGAACTTACCGTAAACTTTCTTTAGAGGAAGGTCGCCAGAAAACTCAGCTCGTTACTTTAAACTATTTATTTACAAAAAGGCCCGTGCTGGCCTGGAGAAAAGTTAAATGATATTGGCCCCCACGTTGGGGCTTATAGTCTCATTCAATTCAAGCTGATTTTCATTCACTTGGGTTAATGACACTTGCGGGCAGAGACGGCACGTGACTCATGGAATCTGGAAAAGAATCCCAGATTAAACGAGATAAAAGGAAAAATGACTTCTTGCTTTGATTAAGGCTGATTAATTCTCTAACATTGGGGAAGGTAAACTCGAATGGTTCACTGAGGTGTGCACGAAAACTAGGTCTTTAACAAGTCACAAAGGGGAGCACGTGGCCCGATGAGGACAAAGGGCTTCTGATGGTAGAAGGGGTAAAAATAAGAATTGAAAATGAATTTAGCAAGAGTCGTATGGTAGTAAAAGGTGCTGGGTTGAAGTTTACACTTTCAGACGTACCTTTATGCAATATTCTGTGTATCCTTGTAGAAGAATGCGGTCCGACCTCTGTTCAGGTCTGGGGTTCGTGTCCACCAGCACGACGTGGGTAGGCCTAAATTTGGTGGGAGGCTGGCAATTTGACCTCTGCCCGAGATCACGTCTCGCAGCCGACTGAGAGCGATACTGCTTGTTTTCGAATCACGGGGCTTAACCAAAAACCGCCTCGAGCATTGCCTGAAAGGTGGTAAACACAACGCCAGCAAATTGGGAAGGAAAATAGGTCTTATGTAGAAGTCCCTAAAATCCATCTCGAAGCCTAGCTACTCTTGTGACCTGCCTCTCTTACCCTAAGCTTCCGTCAGACCGGAAATATCATTCCTACGACATCCCCACTCTCCCAACAACAGTAGCTTCAGGAGCGGCATGGCTGCTACTTTTATAATTAATATAACTAAAACTCTGCTGGGAAGGCGAGGCGTCCTATAGACGTAGCAGCTCCCCCTGTTAAGAAGGCATTCACTCCCTTTCGGGCGTGAAGGTCTTGGCTTAAATAAGTTGATCGCCTCGACAACCCAGTTCTCCTACTCTAACTTGAAGTTTTTTGAGCAGCGATACGGCTGACTACAATGGCCTACCTAACTTATAGGCAAAGATGCTAAGTGTACTAACTTAATATAGTGATGTAGTCTAGCCTAATAAATAACTACAGGTTGTCTTGTGACGACAGTCTACTCTACCCTAGATAAGGTTACTTGAAAATTCTACTTGCTACTACCTAATGCCCTGGTACTAATCATTAGCCTAACCTACTCATACAGTTAAATGAAGACGCAATCATTCCAGAGTGTGTACGAACAGCAGTAGTTCAGCGACGGAAACTGTTAAAATACATAATGAGAGGTAATGATGCGTGGGGATGATGAGTGGTTAGTTTACCAGGAGGGAAATGCAATGAGGTAGTTATGACATTTACATGAGTGTTAGTATCACAATTTCTAGGGGTTAGAGGGTTAGTTCTACTGGCAGAGATCAGGCTGGCTACCTTCTCTGGGTAGGTGCCAGGATCACTCTGCAATTGAATGCGACCCTGTACCTCGGGCACAGGTGTCAAAGAGAGCATGTGGCTCTTTTTGTTAATATGTTAATTACGTCCCTTCTTCTTCTTCTTCTTATTCCTCCAGGACTGGCTATACCAGTCCTAGGAGTAGACGGAGCAACGACTCTGGGGTAAGGCCAGAAACGCCGGCAGGAGCTGAGGCAGCGTAGCCTGAAGGATTTCAGGAGAACCCCATACTTCGGTCTCTGCAGCAACCGTCGTAGAGGTGGAACCTACTGCAGGGGAGGCCCTCACTCCGGCTGCTGCGGCAACCGTCGTGAGGGGAAAACTCCAGGCTGACTCCTGGTCGGGCAGTTCCTGGTTTTCCAGAGGAGGTACAAAGGTAAGGTCTGCCGGAGGTTCATCCTCGGGCGACAGAGGTAAGGATGAAGAAGAAGGAACTAGTGATTGGCCATGGGCTGTGGTAAGCTCCATGCCTGTAGGAGGATCCTTGATAAGGTTAGGCGCCGGCGCTAGCTCGGGGCCAGGCGCAGAGGTCAAGTTCGGTGGTGGCTCTACGTCCAGGCTGGACGGAGCTTGGCACTGCTCAGTGCTGCCAAGTGGCACTGGCAGAGAGTTGAGGTCGACTGGACCTGTGACGGGTACCGGAGGTGCAATACCTCTCAGCGTGCCCTTGGAAATGGGAGACAGAGGCTCCTGTCTCTTGTTGAAGGCTAGGCCTTGTGGAAAATGGACAGTGTCCGCTGTGGTAGTTTTGCTAGGGCACCTAGGCCAATTAGTAGAGTGCCCTATTACGTTACAAGTTTTGCAACGGAACTGCGAATGGTCAATCTCCCTCCTCGGTAACGGGGAGATGTTGGTGGACATACTTCCTAGAGGAAGTAGAATTTCGATGACTCCTTGCCTTGGAGTGATTTGTTGTGGGGTTAGGACCCTAGGCTGTTTGGAATGCGAGGGAGACTTCATGTCTTGCCCTAGGAGGAGGTCGTAACCTCCTGGAATGTAGCTTGCAACTGCAAGGGTACAAATTCTGGAAAAATGGGGTCTGGTGACCCTCAATTGGACGGTCGGAAGGATCAGCTTGATATGGTTGATACCTTCGATGGTGATTAAATGACGTCTATCGACGTTTGCCCCTCGGGGGATTCGGTCTTCCCGTATCAGGGAGATTTGAGCGCCAGAGTCGTCGTAGGCTCTGACGTGGCTTGGCTGATAATGGCTTTGGAGGGGTGCGACGGTTATAGGGCCCTTAGCTGGGGGTCCTAGAGAAGAAGGATTGGTGACGGCCATTGCGATGGCAGGAATATTAAAATTTGCGCACCCTCCATAGTTTGGCAGACATGTGACCCTTGCGGCCACAGTCTCGGCAGAACGTGTTCCAGAACCTCTTCCGTGGCACTGGATGATAAGACCGAGATGGCCCCACAGGTTGCGAATCTGCGGAGTCACCAAGGCTGGCAGTGTGCTCTGGCACAGGTGAAGAGTCCTCTCTGGCAGTGATGTGACGTGGGGAGGTTAAGGGAACCTCCGTTGAATCGCCTCGGAAGCAATTCGGGGTTAACTGGTGGGCTTACCTCTTCCAAAAGGGAGGAGGTAGGCGGTAAAAAGGTAAAAGGCTGGCAGGATGCGGCAGGCATTTCTATCTCCGGCACTGGATCAGGACCAGGCTCACAAATAGAAAGGATGTCGGGGAACATCGGAGGCCCTGGCCTCTGAACCTAAAAATTGAGGTGTGTTATCTGGCATGCTGCAGGTGTCCGGTGCATCTGGTAGTGGGAGCTGCGTCCAGGGGAGATACAGCTTAAGTAAATCTCGGCCCAATATCACCTGATAAACATCATGAAAATTGTCCACTACGCCCAGGCGGCACAATGTGGTTTCCTTGGTCACCTGGTCCAGAAAGGGCATTTTTTACATTCGAGAGGAACCGAAGACAACAGAAATAGAGGTTACCGTCAATCCATTCGAACTGAATTTCTTCGTCCGTCCGGATTTTGGCCCCCTAGGCAATGCCTTTCTGGAAATAAGGGAGACCTGGGCTTCGGTGTCGGCCATGACTTGTACCCCACTGATAGGGCGTAGGAGGGACAGTTCATCAGGCAGGGCTACATGGTAGCCTTGGAGAAGTTCACCCTGGAACGCTCTCCCTCCCAAGGTAAGAGACCGACTTGGGCACTGGTGGAATCCACAGCATGCCCACGCACACAACAAGTGGTGCAGAACCTCCGCAACCACCTCTTACCGGGAGTCCAGCCTCATGGGTCTGGGGCTTGGAAACTAGCAGAGAGATTGCGTCATCTAGGAGAGCTAGCTCATGCTTTCTCTCTTCTTCTCTTTCCTTTCTCTCTGCTTCTCTGGCTATCCTCTCTGTTCTCTCTTCCTTCTTTCCCTGCTGGCGCGCAGCAGCCTGCTGCGTCTTTATCCACTGGTCAAGGGCTGGTCCAGTGTAACCAGCCTCCCTGCCCAGAGTTATGAGGGCTCCGAGCTTCTCTAGCTCTCTGGCAAAGAAGTCGCGGGAAGCAGGGGAAGACATTTCCCTTAGGCTACAGTAGAGGCTCGAAGAAAATGAAAATAATGGCCAGGAAAGGGTAACTGAATGGAATAGGAGTGCCTACTGTGAAAGTGGCACTCAACTTGGAAATGGGTTCTGCAATGTGGTAATGAAAAAGTGTGAAGACTGGGTGCTCTGTGGCACTTGGGAAGTGTCCCGTAAGTTGGTGGCACTTCTGGATTGGCACCTTCTAAAGAGGTGAAAAAATCAATGGAGTGTAACGGCGTACGTCACACTTAAGGGCGTTCCAACTTGGGAGACGTTGGAATGGGCTACCTGTAGGTCCAATACAGGTGCACGGCACTTATGAGGAGGCGTTCCTTGGTTCAGTGATCCAAAATGGCGGATACTCTATAATGAATGAGCGTTCCGTAGGACGGACACGCAGGTATAGGGCTACCTGTACGTCTGTACAGGTGCGCGGCACTTATGAGGAGGCGTTCCTTGGGCAGCACTAGTAGTGCTGGTATTGCGGCACTTCGGGAGGCGTTCCCTTGATTGGTCCGAAGGATCACTGATCCTCGTACACGGACATTAATGAATTGGGCGTTCCGTAAGGACGGACACGCAGGTTTGTCAGCACTTAGGGCTGGTATTGCGGCACCTTCTGGGAGGCGTTACCCTGTTGAGTGTTCCGAAGGATCACTGACCCTTGTACACGGACACACTAATTATTTGGGCGTTCCGTAAGGACGGACACGCAGGTTTAATGGCTACCTGTACGGCCTGTACAGGTGCAATGGCATTTATGGAGGCGTTCCTTGGAGCACTGGTATCGTGCTGGTGTGTCCCGGACACTACACGCAGTATACTCAAGTATACTGAAGTGAAATGGCACTGCTCATGGCAGAGGGTAATAGTGGAGGAGAGAAAGTAAAAGGTGGGAGTACTTCAGCAGCCAGTCGGTGAACAGTGTCAAGAATTAGTGGCACTGTAAAATGAAAAGAACCTGACGTGCACTGGTGGTGGCCAGTCCTAAACTGGTAACGACTTCCCTGTCTGGAAGTAATGAATTGGCGTGGCACACTGTGCGAATTGTGCTTGCGTATACAAGAAGTCTTTCGTGATAAAGAAAATGAAAAAGACCACGTCGGGCAACGACAGGTAATGGAAATTTTAGGAATGCTCAGTCCCTCGCTGAAGTACTCGGTAAATGAAATAAATAAATGCTTGCAAACTGCAATGGACACATGCGCGTACGTATCACGCTGTGTAAATGAAAGACACAAGAGACTAAAATAAGGTTAATTCGGCATGCTATAATTAATGGTAAGATGTAGTACTCTTGGCTTCGTGAATAATGGATTCTGGTTCTCTCTCTTCTCTCTCTCTCTCTCTCCGGAGAGGGTGAAAAATGATATATGAATGAACTCCCTTATATTGAATTGAACTACTAACGTTAGTTTAATATGACGCAACTTGCGTTAAATGATTTACTTACGTTAACGTGAAATGAAAGAATTGCTTTGGATAACGTTTTATGAAAAATGATAACGCGCTCGTGGTGAACGATTTTTACGTTACTATTAGCGGCTCGCGCTTATGAAATGATTTGCGTTTCAATATGAATTTTACAAAGACGCGTTTTACGTTAACAATTCTTGCAAGTGACTCTACTTTTAAGATTTACGTTAACTTTTACGTAAGGACAAGTGAAAAATTACGGTAAGGATTTGAAAACGATGTAGCAAACAATTGTAAATGAGGTTACGTTAAGTGAAATGAAATTTTCGCTCGCGCTCGAGTGAGCGATGCGAGGTGAGACACGTGAGGCGAGAAGAGCGGGTTCTCTGTAAATGCGAAGGCAATTTACAACACAAAATACTACTTTCTTATTCAAGGCGAATTACGTTAATTTCTCTGGCAGAACGATAGATACTAGTACCGAGATCGATATTATTTACGTTAAAACTTTGAGACTTACGTTACTTTGCTTAAATTGTTTAGTAATGTTTGAAAGGGATACAAATGGCTGCCGCTGTGAGCGAAAACGAAAACTGGTTGAGACCGCGCAGGCGCGAGAGAGCGCGAAGCTGAATTAGCTGAGAGGTAAGCGGTTACCAACACTTGGAATGAAACTAAGTTAAAAATGGATTCCCTAACATATCACAGACAAAAGAATATACACTTCTTTTGCCGTAAACTATTAGTAAAACACTCCTAACTAGCTAGGCTTTCTAATACAGCAATAAACCCTGGCAAAGCACTTCCTAGTTTGATCTGGTCCTTTCTGGCATCTATCTGCACACGTGTTCGTGAGAGCTCCTACGAGGACAGCACAAAGTAAACAGAAAAATTCGCGGGGCAAATTGTTTGCTCGCGTAAAATAAAGCTCTGGCGCGTTCGCCATTACAATAATAAGATTTCTACCTACGCTCTTTTAAACACTTCTACAATAAAAATACTTAAACGTACCTTAAGCTAACATTGGTTATAGAATAATCATATTAATGAATGGAATACCTTACCGTGAGTCAGTGTGTCTTCTTTCCCTGCAAGTGTGCTTGATTTACGCTTTGTAAAATAATTTACAGTTTACGTTTTACAACGGATAACGCGATTTACAAGCTTTTTTTAAGCAAGCTAGGTTCAATCCAGGCAAGATTCGCCAATATTACGTATATAGGGCCTTGAGAGAAGCTAGATACGTAAACGGAAGTAATTTAGGGATTTCAAGAGGGAATTGCTTGAACTTACCGTAAACTTTCTTTAGAGGGAAGGTCGCCAGAAAACTCAGCTCGTTACTTTAAATACTATTTATTAAGGAAAAAGGCCCGTGCTGGCCTGGAGAAAAGTTAAATGATATTGGCCCCCACGTTGGGGCTTATAGGTCTCATTCAATTCAAGCTGATTTTCATTCACTTGGGTTAATGCACACTTGCGGGCAGAGACGGCACGTGACTCATGGAATCTGGAAAAGAATCCCAGATTAAACGAGATAAAAGGAAAAATGACTTCTTGCTTTGATTAATGGCTGATTAATTCTCTAACATTGGGGAAGGTAAACTCGAATGGTTCACTGAGGTGTGCACGAAAAACTAGGTCTTTAACAAGTCACAAAGGGGAGCACGTGGCCCGATGAGGACAAAGGGCTTCTGATGTAGAAGGGGTAAAAATAAAATAAGAATTGAAAATGAATTTAGCAAGAGTCGTATGGTAGTAAAAGGTGCTGGGTTGAAGTTTACACTTTCAGACGTACCTTTATGCAATATTCTGTGTATCCTTGTAGAAGAATGCGGTCCGACCTCTGTTCAGGTCTGGGGTTCGTGTCCACCAGCACGACGTGGGTAGGCCTAATTTTGGGAGGCTGGCAATTTGACCTCTGCCCGAGATCACGTCTCGCAGCCGACTGAGAGCGATACTGCTTGTTTTCGAATCACGGGGCTTCCAAAAACCGCCTCGAGCATTGCCTGAAAGGTGGTAAACACAACGCCAGCAAATTGGGAAGGAAAATAGGTCTTATTGTAGAAGTCCCTAAAATCCACTTCCAAAGCCTAGCTACTCTTGTGACCTGCCTCTCTTACCCTAAGCTTCCGTCAGACCGGAAAATATCATTCCTACGACATCCCCACTCTCCCAACAACAGTAGCTTCAGGAGACGGCATGGCTGCTACTTTTTATAATTAAATATAACTAAAAACTCTGCTGGGAAGGCGAGGCGTCCTATAGACGTAGCAATCTATATTATATATATATATATATATATATATATTATATATATAACTGATTTAAATCTCGAAAAATTAAAAACGTGATGACTTTACAAAGTTACAACCACGAAGGAAAATTGAAAACTGAGCTGAAGATGCTAAGTGCTTGCGTCTTATTACTAATACATATATATATATATATATATATATATACATATATATATATATATATATATATATAATATATATATATATATATATATATATATAAATACATATATGTTATATATATATGCATATATATATATATATATATATATATATATATATATATATATATATATATATATATATATATATATATATATATATATATGCATATTATATATATATATATATCTATATATATATATATACTATATATATATATATATATATATATATGCAAATACACTATACAAACAACAAACTTGAATGAAAACAATCTGAGCAAAAACTTACGTGAAATACATAAAAGTGTTTTTGTGAAGTCGCATTGTGGCCGGAGGAGGCTCAAATGAATTTTTACCATTAGCTGTTAATTGCAAATTTTTCTCCATTTTAATAAAACAGGGTTATCTAATTAAAAATTCGGCATGATAGGGGAAAACACATTATCGAGAGAGCTACATGACAACAACGTGGCCCCAATGTAATTCCCGTCCATCACCGCTGGTCACAATGATGAAAAAGAGTCCGACATTTAAAAAGAAATGAAACTGTGTCGAGGGGGGTGGGGGTGGGGGGGTGGGGGGCGGTGGTGGTTTTGGCGACGTTACCATTTTTGTAAGAGTCATAAGTTTTATTTTTAGAATTCGTGCTCCTTTGTTTATTTCCTACTCTTTTCATGAATTCTATTCTAATGCTTTGAGTCAACTACCTTTTTCATTTTAAGCCAAATTGAGTGTAACATTGGCTCTTATTCGGTCGAGAAAATGAATGTAACAATAATTTGGACTAAACTGTAACAATAAAAGAATACACACGTATAACAGAATCAATATATGCATACGTGAATGCGAATCAGTGATTATGTATAGCCGAATTCGCTGCTCACTGATGCCAATGCGCACCACAGGAATTAATTTCTGGTGATTAGAAATTCATTTCTCGATATAATGTGATTCGGATCCCACAATAAGCTGTAGGTCCCCCGCAAACAAAAAACAACAGCAAAGTAGTTTGAAGGCTTACTCCCCAAGTAAGCGAAAACAAGTAACCTCTTTTAGAATGGTCAGTACCATGTCATTCTACAAGCGTCATTCTCTGTATC
>NC_087201.1:6666596-6689096 GCF_015104395.2 Macrobrachium nipponense
AACAAGGTGATTCGGTCCTATAATCGGCCTCCTGCTTTCTGGCCAAAGCCAGACTGAGGCCGAGTGAGGCAAAATTTGGCTCCCATATGAGCAAATCCCTCTCATCTTCCTTCAACGAAGATAGACATTTGCTATCAATATTCCAGCTGGATCTGATTTAAAAGAGAATAAATATGATTCACCTGCAGAAGGAAAGGAATACATATCAAAACCCACCTGAAAGACATTACTTGCCAGTTCTGAAGTTTTTCTGGAAGATCCTTCACCACAATCGTTATTGCTTTTATTGCATGGTTTTTATCAAGTATTTTAGTACCCACCCGTATATGTTGTATTCATATAATAACCATGTTGCTACTAAGAAGTTTTACTGTTCATTTGAGAGGTATGAAGACATCATTACCTATTATCTATGTATATTTGTCAACTAGCTTAATTTATAATGCTAAAGATATATTAGTACGAATTTTAAAAATGATTTAATATTAGAGAATATAAACTGAATGTACCACTACACGAGGCGAAGATAGTTGATTATTGTTTTGCAAGTATATAATTATTACGGGCTGCTCAGTGAGCAAGAGCCCGTGCTCACACAAGGTCAGCTTAATCAAAACAACAAGAAGTATAAATGTGTTTAGCAGCATCATGAATGACTCACCCTGTGTTACTGTGATCTAACCGCTTACTATTTTGCACATCTCACGAAAATTAACATCTAACGGCACTAAAAGGAAAATTATTATATATTAACATTAAAAAAAGTATATGAAACATATATAAACAAATTAAAATTGTTAAAATTCGTACCCTTGCTTATAATTTTGATCGACAATTCGAAGTGATAAATCTACATCATCCAGTAACAGATAATGAAGCCGCTCTGAAGGTAATAGAAAGTTTGGTAGTATACGTTTACGGTGTACGAATATTGCAGGTAAAAAAAAGTCTTTATCGTACTCAATTTGTTTATTCAGAATAAAAGAAAAAAGTTAAAACTGTCATTAGCCGAGGAATCTTAAATGTTATCAGATGAAAGAAAAAGTAGAGAGATAGAGTGGGAGAGAGAGAGAGAGATGAGAGAGAGAGAGAGAGAGAGGGGGGGGGGGCGGGGGTGTTTCTCCAGATGATTTTACGTTTTTTTGGTTCATGAAACTAATTGACTGACCTTTTGTGAAGTAATGTTATCACTTGCGGTCAAAGGCTGTCAAAGGGACTACATAATGCTCGACGAGGCCTGATAGCGACCCGCGTATCCTACAGAACCGCTAATCTACCGTACAGTCTAAGAAAAGCAGGTTAAGAAGCACAAACAACCGCTAATTAGCTACTGGCATACACGACTGGGCCACTATTCAATTCCTTCGCAGTTTTTGATTTACGAGGCAAAAATCATGTGCGAGAGTAGCTTTCCAGTCAGCTATATGACTGGAGGACAGAACTAGCGTCCGCTACTGCCACACACCACTGTGTTGATACATTAGAAGAACTCGGGCAGTTCATAAAGGTATACCCGGTGCCTAATGAGACTTGTCTGATCTTTGTCCTAACAACTCAAGGCGGTTAATAAATAGTACTGTCTGCATAATCATGAACTACAGAGCCAAGCTGATTTGCACAAAGGTATTTCTTCGTTTACTCTTTCCGAAGGGGTCTCATTTCAATCCAGTTTTGGAATTAATTGCTGAAACCGCCGATATACAACATGAACAAGCATGTCTGACATGAGAGTAAGAAGTTTCATAATGAGAGATAGAGAGAGAGAGAGAGAGACAGAGAATATATATATATATATATATATATATATATATATATATATATATATATATATACACATATACATGAGAGAAAAATAAGTTTCACAGTGCAATCATATTAATATAAAGTTGTCATGAAGATGTGTATGTGTGTGTGTGTCGTGTTGTTTCTCTGCCATTTCGTATCTATAATATAAGTCTCTACCTTTGGCTAATAAAAGCTATGATAAGTGCCTTTTGAAAAAGTAATGTACATCATAAAAGGCATACATACATACACACATACATCCATCCAACTTCTAATTACACATAACATATATATAGTATTTGTGTGTAAGTGTTACCATGACGTAAATAATGAAAGGGTGAGCCAATACAACCGACTAACTGATAGTTAGTTGACCCAAAATGTAAAAAAAAAAAAAATAAAAATAAATAAAACTTTCTGTGACGGGCTGAAGTCATAAGGACGTTTTCCGCTTTTTTATTTTGATGGCTCCAGAATCCCCGAGGAAGTCTTCAGGAGTAACCGATCGAATAATATCCTTCGGGAGGAATAGAATTAATACTCTCCACCCGTCAAGAGGTGAGAGGGACCTCATGGTTTAGGAGAACCTATCCCTGGGGTTGAGTCAACCCACAATATGGATGTACTACTATGAGATTCACAGCCGGTGTCCCGGTGTTTTTCTGAATAAATTTTATCATCGTACCTGACAAAGATGACACTTTGTCACAGGGTACCTTACATCCCCACCTAATTTTTTATTATAGAGTTCTGTATTACGAAATTTGCATAATTCTGGTAATTATAAGAGTAACATCGAACTCGTAGACATCGCCAGCAAACTCTGAGAAATGTCTCTTGAAGGTATAATGACGTATCTTATACTTCATTAAACTTGCCTCCTCCTCGATGGATATTGGCTATTCGTTGAAAAAGTCTCAAACCTCTGGCAACAATGTAATACAACCAATACTCCTTGTTTACAATTTTAGTAGTGGTAGTAGTTGACTCTTTACCCAAAAAAGTGACCTATTACTTATTTACTTGTTTAAGCCTACGTAGGGTTTGCCACGGGTCTCCTCACTTATAAACAATTGTGCAAGTCGAATCATAGCCGTCATTCTTGAAAGCCTTGACAAGGTACGGATATAACTTTAAAATCATTCATTAGTGTTCCGCCGCTGGCTTCAACTGCTTTATTTTACTCTTATGAATATACTTTTTTCTAATATAGTAATAAAGAATGCTGCCGAAAATTAGTTAGGGATTATAAAGTATACTATGCTGATCATGTGAATGAAGCTGATGGCGATATTCTATCTTTGGAATGGTATCGTAATTTTGTCCACCAAAAAATATATAATACAAGATGTGAATTATATACTATATATGTATATATATATTATTATATATATATATATATATATATATATATATATATATATATATATATATATCCAAAGAATGATTGTTTCAGACCAAGAAGAAAGATTTATTCCAAAGATATTAAACATAATGAATAACGTAAGCTAAATCACTGCAGAGAATATGAACGAAATATGATTATAATTACTAATATCTGATAATCCAGTAAACGCAAAAAAACAAGAAAATTCTCCCATCTGATTAACAGATTATTAAGGTATAAGATTGATAATAATTAGTTGGCAACTATAATATCAACCTTTGACTATCAGAGCGGAGGTGAACAAAATTCCTCAAGTCTGATTAATCCGGTTTCATACCCAAATTCTGAAAAAGAAAATGATAAGAAGGAAACAAATTAATAAAAGAAGTCTTTTATCTCCGTGAGCTGAAAAAGCCTTCATATATACTATCTTTAAACCTACCCAGAATTCTCGCGTTTCGGTTATCAATCTAACTCTCTCATTGAGGACCGCAAAGGAATCTTTAGCACAAGGATCTAATGACCGATGCCAAACACTGGTAAAGGGAATATTTTCCTTCAAACGAAACGTATAATTCCTCTAGTTAACGACTAAAAGAACTTTGAGAAAGTCAAACTTCACTTTTACGTTTTTTTCGAAGTATTCACAAAAAAAAAAAAAAAAAAATCGAAATCCAGACCAAAGAAATTGTGAGAAAGACAATTCCCTGCCATTACGCTTTCTTTCTTAGCCTGAATGGTCTTGTTGTGACTGGTATCTGTGATATTAAATGGAGGAGGGGGTTTGGGGGTGGTGTGAGGGGGTTGGTGAGATGCTAGACCAACACTCATGAAACGCCTCTTTTATTTGCGTGCTATTTTGGCTAAGCAATGTTCTTGGCTCATACATACACGCCTATGCATTCTTTCAGACATGTATGCATTCATCATACATAAAACCATTTTCGCTTACTCGGAGAGTAAGCCTTACAAATATTTTGTTGCTGTTATTGTTCTTTTCTGGGGGGTAGGAAAGGTCTTTGGAAATGCCTAAAAAGGTCTGAAAATGGAGCTTCGTATTGAGTTAAAGTTACAGGAATTTTGGGATAGGATATTTATGATTTATTTATAAAATGAAAACATAAAATATAAATAATGTGATGTTAAAACAGTACAGGAAAATTATTTCTAATAAAATATAGCGTATTTATTTTAATTTTCGTAGGTGAAACAAAACTCCATTTGACCATAGAGTTTAGCATGTTTTAAATCATGTTAAAAGTTAGGAATATAATGTCTATAACTTATGGGTGATGGGAAAATCTGGCATGCGTCCCAAGTAAGCTTGAGGTCGGACCACGCCTTGCTTTTTACATTAAACCTTTTCGCCTAATAGGTTGTGCTCCTAAGACAGCAAACACCGCCACATTCATACTTCAACTGGCAAATCACTGTAGAAACCAAAGTGCTAAAAACTTCCACGACAATGAACTGCTCTATGATGTATTTTTTTCCGACGTTTATGACATGCCTCTGTTAAAGTTGAGACTATCAAGTGATTAATGGCTGTACATGATTTTCTACAAGTCTCTTGTAGACAAACAATGTACAGCCGTTAAACCACAGTATACTCCCTGAATCCTCTACTTAGTAGAGGATTCAGGGAGTGTATGTGTTTAAGAACATTATCTTAGGGGGGTTTATATTGTATATGATATAAGTTCCTCGTATCTACATGTAGAGGAGTCAGGGAGTGTATGTACTGTGTTTAATATATTTATGTCAGGTTTATATAATATATGATTGGTTCCTCAATTCCTGGGGTCCTTTATTCCTCAAAATGCTGGACTGTGAAAGAGTCTCCCAGAGGATGTTGTGCAGTTGGAACTTCACAAGTTCAACCGAAGATGCAGTGTATTACTACCCAAGGCAATTCTTCTTGCATTTTGATACATTCTTATTCGTTTATTAAATATATTAATTTAGTGTTTTTCTTTTTAATAAGTAAGATCTCTTCTCTGTATTTCCCCTTAACTTCTCTTCCTTCCTAATGAGCACCATATTTTTTGGAAGCTTGAATTTCAAGTTAGTGGCCCCTGGCGGCCTATCCCATGGAAACAGGGTTCATCTCCTGAAAAATTAAGACATTGAAATAAATATTACGCAGTTTTATCTGTGCAACAACAGATCGACCTCATGTTGATTGTCTTGGCATTTTTGGATATTTAAAATTAGTTTCCATAGGAGGTTGTACTTACCTTGAAGATGTTTGAAGATGAAAAGTTTAAATTACTATTTAATTAGTGTATAATGCTATTCAAGCTATGTAGCGGGCATAAAGAATATATAGAAAACGTGCAAAAAATTATGTTCACTTCACAAACTTATTTGTTGTGATTTCCTGTAGTTTGTTGAAAAAAACTAAATAAATGAAAAATTGAAATAACTTGTTTACTGTGACAAAGATATATATATATTTTTTCCGGTAAAAACAAAATGAAAGATAAATTTTACAAAACACACATTATATGTATGTATATAATATATATATATATATTATATATATATATATATATATATATATTTACAGATAAACATATTTTACACTTCAGCATGAAACGGCTGAACTGAGTCTCATTCCAGGAAACAAAGTATTTACCGCATAGTACTTGCTCAACGCTCGTGGGAACAAAACAATTAAAACCCCGTGAAGCTACGCCTGCCAAAGATTGTTGTTTATATAACGAAGCACAAGAGAAAAAAAAAGTAAAAGAGGAGTTAAATATCAGTTTGAGAAAAATGACTTTAATTCTGAAATCTATGAGGGAAATGGACGCACGTCAATTACGATAAGCCACAGAATGCCCCGTCGGTTATTTCAACTGAACTTTTCAACAATTTGTGTATCGTTAATTAAAAAGAAGTCAGTCAGGTGGCTTTGATGAAACCCACACGTTGTCAGGTGATGTAGTTCACACAATCTTGTGAATTTTTCTCTTTTTATTATTTCATTTACATTGCAAAAACATTAAAAACCGTGACACTTTTGGACGCCAACAGCAACATAGGTGCTCTCTCTCTCTCTCTCTCTCTCTCTCTCTCTCTCTCTCTCTCTCTCTCTCTCTCTCTCTCCACACATTCAAAGTAAATTTTCCAATGGCTGTAGTTAGGCAAAAGTGCAGGGCACCTGTATTTCAACAGCATAAAAACTAATAGTTTTGGATATTGAATTTCCATCCCCTCACATTCCGTTCGTGTAATATAAACCTCAAGTTAGAGAGTTCAGGGATCGAGTACCTTAATGAAAGAACACAATTTCTCCTTCTATCGTGGTATTCGTTGTAATAGTTTTGGATAATTGAGAAGTATTTGTTTTTCTCGTGAAATATCTATATTGATCTACATGGATCAGGGTGGGTTTTGTATTGTTTGTCCAGCCCCGGACGGGTGCTGTGAGTAGGTGTGGGATCGGGAGAGTAAAGGGAGACATCACATCCACACTCCTGCAGACCTGTTTGTCCAGCCCAGTTAAGGGCTAGGTAGGTAGGGAATCGGGAAGGTAGGGGAGACATGGCAGGTAGCGCCGGGTTCCTGTGCATCGTAGCACACGCCAAGCTCGTCGTGATTGTTGATTATAGAGTTCAATATATATTCCATTAAATGAAACATTGTCCACCTAATAGAACAATGAATAACGGAATGTATTATCACAATTGGTTATTCACAAATTGATTTTTCTTATTCTTTGAATGAATATGTTTTGGAATGGGGAATCTAGTGGAGAACACATACTTTTTATAAGTCATTTTTTGATGAGTTGTGGTAACTAGGAAATCTACCCCAAAAGTCCATAAACAAACATTTTCGATGCGATCATCCACAGTTTTTGTCTGTCGGGGAGTAAGCCTACAACCAACTTTGTTGTTGTTGTTGTTCTTGCTGTTGTTCTTGTTGGGGATTAGGAAGGGTCTATGAAAAAGGCTAAAAAGTCTGAAAAAGGCGTTTCACATTGAGTTAAAGATACAGGAATTTTAGAAAAGGATATTAATTATTTATTCATTAGAACTAAAATATAAAAGCTAATTATTGTGCATGTTAAACAGTACAGAAAAATTATTTCTAACAGAATAAAGCATATTTATTTTAATTTTCGTAGGTAAAACAAGGATCTATTTGACAGTAGATTTTAGCACATTTTAATTCACGTTAAATTAGCAATATAATGTTTAGAACTTATGTGTGAGGGGAAAATCTTACACGCGTACCGAGGAAGCTGGAGGTCTGTTCACGCCTTGTTTACATTCTATGACAATGAGTGATTAAAAGTGTCCAGTTACATCCTGTGTTAACGTAATTCATGCAAAATAATCGCTTACCAGGATAACTTGTAGAAGATGCTAATAGTTTTCATAGTCCCGTAAAAAATCAAGTGACAACAACGAGCACCCAAACTCTTCACTCGACATTTAAGGCGTCAAACGCAACATGTTAATATTCACAAGACACCTTTTATTATTCATCGAACCTTACTTGACAACTATTTCATCTTTTATGGCCTCGATGAACCGTCTCTAAACAAGGCAGGGGAATTAATACATCGCTTAGGAATCTTCCTCCACAATCATTTGCTTAGAAGAATGTACTCGATTATTTTCTTTTTTTATACCTGTGGAATTTCTGTTCAGGTATGCGATATCAGCCATTAAAACAATAGTAAAGCGGACTTTATGAGCCCCGTACAGCAACGGTAAAACGTGTTTTACCCAGAGGAACATGTAGTAAAGTACCGACATGCATTCACGTAGGCGTCTTAGAACATTAACTAGTAACATTGCTATGTTGCATGAACCATAATGTATCCTAAAACCCAACAAATTTTCTCAGTGAACAAGAAAAACAGGGCCTTTAATTGCCTGGATTGAACTCTAAACCACTCAGAATGTCAAAGTAAGTAATTAAAGGCCGGAAAGAAAAATTCACTTCTTTAAAGACTCAGCATATTAATAAGTCCTTTTGGATTTGAAACGCAGACCTGAAATTGTTTATAGACTTCTAAATGCAAAGGTACACAATAAAGTTTTCGAGCAATACAATAAATCACTGATCTGAATAGCATAACATCCACCTGATGCAGTAAAAGAGATGTCCCTTGTGAATCAAGTTGATTTACATTCAACCTCTCAAACAACCGCAAGTCATACTCGAAATGAGATGGATTTTGACAGAGAGGAAATCACTTTAATCGTCGAGAAAAGATTAAAACGGAAATTTAAAGTTATCTCACCACTGTTGCTGCAATGAAGGATATTGGCGAGTTGAATTGTTCTCCAGCGTTTGGGATTGTGGCCGTGCTGCTGCTCTTATATGGTGATTAACATCTCATAAAAGAATGAATGGAAATTAGAAGGCCAGTGACTACCGGTATCTAATCGTGATCCTGAAGCAGATGGTAATTACCACCGGATATCCAAACCATCTCCTTCAGAGACGAGTTATTGAGGACTCCTAAAACTGCCCATTGTTCTTTTGATGTGAATTCTATTCAGTTTAATTTCTTCCATAGGACAGTCGAGTTGCAACAGAGTGGGGAAGGCTTAATTAAAGGTTGCACACCTTGCCGTAGGTAGCCAAATACAAAGTAGACTCGACTATAGTTCCCGGAAATGAACTTAAAAGCAGAATTGAAAGATTCCTGCGACGGCTAATCTCCCTGTATATGGGACTTTGGGCTGTGCTCCGAAACTTCTTAACCGTAAAAATGTCTTCCTTATATCTTCGTCTTTCCCACCGTTACCATACATGAAGGGGTCGGTTGCCTGATGCACCTTCTCCTCCACTGTCTTCTTTTCCTTATATCTAGGACACAAATCAAAAACATTCACTCGCAAATGGCTCACTTCAATACCCTGTATACCACACCATACGTACATGCATTCTAGCATATGTAGTACATATATCTGTGTTGAGAAATATATGTGAAAAGGCTCTCACACATCCATTCTAGGTGGAGGGAACACACTCAGTTACTATGCAGTTGTTCGAAACGTTTGTTATCGCAACTCCATGTTCAAACTTGAGCTAAACTACCCGGGGGGTAGGAGGTGGTTGGGGTTGGCCACACCAGTAGATATGAGTAATGAGGAAAGTTTTGGAATGTGGTATGAATGTGCTGCATATATTCATGAACCTCCGTATAACAATATTCCCTCCAAATGTTTATGGCAAAGCATTTTAAGAAGATAGTTCCTTAACAGGCGGAATATTATAATAAAGTTTCCACTCAAGTATTCGACTAACTTCTGCACCAGAACCAATTGCAAATTAACCTAGTACAAATTTCCCATCTTCCCTGGGTTTAGGAATGCTTCATAAGCTTATCCTGCTGCAGTTGATAATCAAACAGGCATAACTGATGATTCTATAAGTATCTATATGTATAACTGAATCACGAAAGTATGGAAGCTGATGAATATATACAGACAAAATCCTCGTACGAAGGAAAGAAAAACGCTGTAGTTCTGCAAGGCCTTTAGACTTCTGTCCTTTACTTAGCAAAGTATAGAACAAGAAGTCGAAAGGCCTTACAGAACTCCATCGTTTTTCTTTCATTGGTGGATTTTGTCTTTATTCATGCATGTATGCTTGTAAGTATGTGCATATGTTCATACATACAGGGTGCCCATAAAGTCTCAGTACCATCGCAAGCAACAAAAAATACTTGTAATGGTCCTGTTATTGTTATTGCTTATTTGTTATGCCGAAATTTTCTAAACTTTATTATTGCATACCGCAATCTTACTTTCATTGAATTTGACATCATTGAGAGCCACTTGGTTATAACAGTGCACTGTGGCCAAAATTATAGCTATTTGAATTTACAAGGTTTGTCTCTGCTCGCAGTTACACTACTAAATATCTGAAAGGTAAATGTTTGAGACTGCCTGAAGCAGCGGCTACTAAAGTTGTATGAACAACAATTGGTTGAACGAAAAGACGTACAAGGGATTAAAAAATAAGGGAACTACGAACGGGATGCTGATGGCTGAGCTTTGAATTGTGTAAAATAGGCCTGGGGATTCGCTATGTTGTGGCATATGTAGAGGCTATGTGAAATTTTTTCAAGGGTTTGCTCTTGGCCTTTCCGTAAAACCTGGTCTCCTGTCACTTATTTTATATGAACCTTTTCATACGGTTCACTATTTCAAGATTTTTTATAGGGGTTGGGTGAACATGGGATGAACTGTGAGAGAACCCAAAATTGCACTAAGATGTTGAACTTAAGACTTAAGGAGGGAATTGGGAATGGTGATGGATTAAAAGGCCAAAATGGGTGCTGCAAACACATGTTAGCAAAAGATAAGCATATCTTAGTTTAACCAGACTACTGAGCTGATTAAAACCTCTCCTAAGGTTGGCCCGAATGGCTAGAATTTTATTTACGTGGCTAGGAACCAATTGCTTACTTACCATCGGGACCTACAGCTTACTGTCGGATGCGAACCACATTGTATCGAGAAATGAATTTCCTGTCACCAGAAATAAATTCCTCTGATTTCGTATTGGCGGTAGCCTAGAGCGAACTCGGGCTACCAAATTGATGAGCGAGTACACAACTAACTCGTCCAAATGATTGTGCCTTATATACAATTTATGAACTAGTCAGAAGCTAAACTGACTTGTACAGCCTTTTCATTCAGTTTCTAGGTTAAAAAAGAAATTACAATACGCTTGATTCTATTGTGTTTTATGTTACTGAAAACAGCAGTTCGTTTAGTGACATATTTACGTTTTCAGTTCAGACCACCGTAAAATATCCGACAAGAAACGAACATAAGTGAAAAATGTAGCGAATGTATAGCATTAGCTTATGTCCTGGCGATTGGCAAATCACGATGCCAGGGCAAAAAAAATCATTACTGTTGCTTTTAATGTTTCGTCATCATTACCAAGTCATAATTCTGACTTGGTATGTATAAACATTGTCCTTGTCAGTTATCTCCAAAATAAGCTGCAATATTTCATAATTTTTTATCGTGACAGAAAGGAAATTGCACTTTCTGAAATATTGTTGAAATAGTTTTTACTTGCATTATTTGTCAGAGTGTAGGGAAGAATTCCTTTCATTAGCACACATTTAGTATAAAATTTTGTGCACGAATCTCCACTTGAGGCCGATACTTTAATAGATGACTAATAAGTATGTCCATTCCTGAGTGCATACATATTCTTAAAGAAAAATGAGACTGAATTCATGACATCGTAGAAAAATCGTGTTGGAAAGCATGGTAACAAGATACCAAAAGAGAAGCGATAAAGACCAGTGTTCTGACTTCCAAAACGAGAATACTGTTTTGGGAGATGGATTTTTCCGAATCTCATCCTCGTTCATCTTGCGAAACAGCTCCGCCTGGCGCTATTCATTAGCATAAGAGCAATCTGCAGCAAGAATGAGCATCGATGCAGTCCATCTCCATGGAAGACATAAGTTTTTATTGAGGTAAGTCATCCGGATGAGGATATCCATCTATTTTTTTTTTTTTTTTTTTTTTTATTTTGCAATCTTAGCAGACGTTTTGGAGAGAATAGGAACGAAATAACTGTTGATAACATAGTCAATAAACAAAGTGAAATATAAAGCGTTAGAAATGTTGACTGACAGAAGATACACATAAATTATTATGAGAGAATGAATGTCACAAAAAAAGTTTCTTCAGCTATTATTAATGATAGGCTTGACTCATTCAATTCACAGCGGACCGCTTTTCAGGCATGCCAGGAAAATGCACAGTGCATTATTCCATTTCATATATGCAACAAAATAATCATTAGTAAAATCAGAATCAACCTTTTTACCGGTCATTAAGAATATGCAGCCTCCCTATTGTTTATATAAGAAAATCATACCCAAGTGCTACCTTTTGGCAATTTTTATTTGTCCTATAAACGCCTCTGTCCTATTGTTTTCCATTACATAAATACCTTACTTGATGACATATCTTTGACCTTTGCCCATACTTTTAAAAGCATAGTTCGAGTGAAACTTGTCCAAGGAAACCTTAATATTATCCAAAGCCTGAAACGAGAGCTGCACTGTTACGGATGTCTTAGCCAAGATGGGAAACGATTCTAAATCTGCAATACAGGTAGCTAAAAACGATATTAAATATGCAATACAGGTAGGTAAGAGAGATTCTAAATCTGTAATACGGGTAACTAAAAACATTTGTGAATCTGCAATACAGGTAACTTGAAACGTTTCTAATTCAGGATACAAATGCTTCATGGGCAGATAAATGCTACTTTAGTAATCTACTTTAGAGGACAGTGGAACGAATATACAATTTCATTACAACATATAGATGAAACACCTTTCACTTTTTCGTTAACCTTCATCAATCATCATTATTACCTTTTTTTTGCCAAGTCATTTGTGATAGTCTGTTAAGCGGATCAGTTCAAAAGTGATATAATCAAAATTTACTGATAATTTTTAAGGTACCAATCTGTGTACAATGGCTGGGGCTTTAAAAAAGAAAAGCTTAATCAATGAACTTCTGTAAAAAACATTTTCCTACATAATGTGTAAAATATTCAGGTGAAGAAAAAGGTAATGTTAATCTAGCTGCTATGTTTATTACAGACTGCAAAGAAAGGACAAATACAGTAGCTTTCTCAAGTCTTTGTTGAACATGAACACCAAATAATTAACTCATTTACGTAGGTATTTTGAAAAGCAAGAGCACATATACACGTACACCCCAAACTGAGACGACTTAATAAAATTACATTATGAATTACATTATGGTCGTTTCAGATTCACTAACTATCCTACTCCTATCTACATCTCCTTCTTTACGTGTTTTAGCTTTTCGTCCAATGATTATCTAATGTCTGTGACTCAGCATTAACACTTTTTTTTTAGAAAACTCTTGAGATGGCTTTGTCTGTCCACACTCAGATCTTGAAAGCTACTGAAGCTAGAGGGATGCAAATTGGTATGTTTATTATCCGCCCTCCTACTGTTAAACTTACCAAATTGCAGTCCTGTAGCCCTACTAGTTTTTATTTTATTTAAGGTTAAAGACAGCCATGATCGTGCGTCTGTGACCCTATAGACGCCAACAACACAGGCCACCACGAGCTGGAAGTTTCATGGGCCGTGGCTGGGAGTATCATACAATATTATTTGCTGTACAGAAAACTCGATTCGCCGAAGAAACTTCGGCGCATTTTTTACTTGTTTCTTAATGACATTACTAACTCGTGTCTCTTTCCTTCGCCTGATATTGATCTGTGTTGTTTCACAATTATAAGCAATAGATGTTTCCTTGTCTCTATTAAGATATATATATATATATTATATATATATATATATATATATATATATATACATATACATATATATATATATATATATATATATATATATATATATATATATATATATATATATATATATATGTATATATATATATATATGTATATATATATATATATATATATATATATATATATATATATATATATATATATATATATATATATATATATATATATACATACAAGGAAGATTTGGTTTGTTACGTACAAACAAACTTCATGACATACACAGGCAATTGCCTCTCGAGATGACCTGATATTTGACGAACAACCTTGAGGATTATTGAGGGTTAATATTTCCCATAATACTGCAGTGAACGTAATACCGTTTTTTCTGAACGTAATTCCGCAACCTTTTATCAGTAAGTTTTTTTTTTTTTTTTTCATTATTAACTTTATTATACTCTTCGGATTTTAGCAACGTCGTATCCTCTGTCAGCGATCAATCTGTCGCTGGAATCATGCGGTAATTAACACTGGGCGCCGTTGCAACTTGCAACAGGGCATCCAATTCCATTTAATTCATTTTACACGAAGCCGAAGCCGAATTTAATATTTGAGAGCGTTGATTCGAGTAGGCTGGAGGTCGGATCACGCCTTGTTATTTTAACATTTTGAAGGTTTGTTATATGAAATTATTTCCTCATAATTCTCCAGACACGATAATTTATTTTTAATTAGTACATATTTGACACTAGTATTTATCTCTTCCATATGGGACACATCTTTTGAGGCTACAAGCAGTGATAATTAATGAAATAAATTATTACTGTAACATTTGGCAAAATAATGGCTTAGTCTTTTAATACTTATATTCATGTA
Source organism: Macrobrachium nipponense (assembly GCF_015104395.2). Classification (NCBI taxonomy): domain Eukaryota; kingdom Metazoa; phylum Arthropoda; class Malacostraca; order Decapoda; family Palaemonidae; genus Macrobrachium; species Macrobrachium nipponense. The sequence continues at coordinate 6,680,950 of NC_087201.1, forward strand.
TTATTTAACCACATGTTACCATGATATATAACCATATTTTATCATTGCAAAGAAAATAGACAATATATAGTTAATTTAGGATTTTGACAGCCTCTAAATAAGAGGAGGAAAGTGGATGTTATAATGAAGAAAACAAAATATAAGGTAATAAGCAGGATTAGTTCAGCAAAACACAATTATCCCGAAGGGTATCAGGTTAAAGGATGGAAATTGGGAGTAGCTCTCTAAATTGGTTGTAGATCAAGGGTGGAGTCGGTATTCAGAATATATGGAATCTGTTTAGATTTAGTTAACCGGGGTGGATGATTTTAATGTAAGTCTAGGATTATTTTCATTGGACACAATAATAAAATGTATATTCAAGAAAGAATTGAAAGATAAAATAAAGAGGACTACTAAAGAGGATTACAAATAAGTAGATTTCGATATTAATCCTTTAACGGTTCCGTGACCTCCTAACATTTTTGTATTCCCTGAGAATTTATACCCACCATATATACATATATATATATGATATATATATAATATTATATATACTTATATCTATATATATACTATATATATGTATATATAGTATTAATAATATATATACATGGAGGATATAAGAAGCTATAGAATATATACATTGTATATATATATATATATACTATATATATATATATATACATATATATATATACATGTCTATAATATATAATTATATATATCTTATTATATCTATATATCAGATATAACAATATATTTATATATCTAGATGCTGTGACCATGTATTGGCAATAATACGGAAGTACTTAGAATTTCCAGTTTTCAATTTTCCTTCGTGGTTGTAACTTTGTTTGTAAAGTCATCGCTTCTTAAATTTTTCGACATTTAAAATCAATCAATCATATATATATATAGATATATATATATATATATATATATATATATATATATATAAAACTACTACTACTACTAAAAATAATAATAATAATAATAATAATAATAATAATAATAATAATAATAAGCCAATTCCTGATAGCTTTCAGTGTATTGAGAATACCCTAATACCATTCACAAAACTCTGAAGTTTCTGAAAATATATCCAAAATAAGGAAATAAGAATAAAAATAATGGAATATATGCAAGCAATATATCAAGGTTTCATATACATCAGTTATAACCATAAAGCTTAAGCAAAGGCTTCCCATTTATCTGGAGTACTTATAACCTCCGTTTTCAGATTATGTTTTCCACAGATCGACTCAGATTGTAGCTCACCATAACTTTTAAATCAAAATAGATTTCCTTTGCTCTAAGAAATTATTAACTAGTGATCTCAATAAATGGATAATTTGCCATCCCACCTGTTTCTGGGATCTGCATCTTTTTGAAGCTAATTACTTTTACAATTACTACCATTATAATGTCACTGTGAATGTATTTTGTCTCGTAAGATAAGATATTACACGGCAACTGAGTAATTAAAGCGCTGGAAAACTCATTAATGGTTAAAGAATTTCTCGTTTCATTCCAGATTGAACTTCAAACCCTTATGAACGAAACTTGATTTCCCTTAGCGAAACTCTAATAAAAGCAAGTTCCAATTGGTTCATCAAATAATACAGCCAAATGTATTTTGATTCCAGAATCCATACAGTTTCGCCTGGAAGGGTCGGGTTTGAAATAATTCGTGTCCTAAATGGCATTCCTTTCCATACTGGAGATATCTCATTCCTTTTTCCATTATGCACTTCTCATAATAAAGTGTGCATCCTTTTTTTTCCTTTTTATAAAAATCACATTCCATTGAGGGGTCAGAGATGTGTATTTCTGGTGACAAGTTCACTCTCGACGTGGTTCGGAAGTCACGTAAAGCCGTTGGTCCCGTTGCTGAATAACCACTGGTTCAATGCAACGTAAAAAAACACCAAACAAACAAACAAACTTGAACGAAAAAGACCTGAGCAAAAACTTACGTGAAATAAATAGAAGTGTTTTTGTGAAGTCACATTATGGCCGGAGGAGGCTCAAATGAATTTTCAGCATTAGCTCTTAATTGTAAATTCTCTCCTTTTTTATAAAACAGGGCTATCTAATTAAACATTTCGGTATGATAAGGAAAAGCTCATTATCGAGAGAGCTAAATGACAACAACGTGGCCCCAATGTAATTGTCCATCACCGCATGTCACAATGATGAAAAAGAGTCCGACATTTAAAAAGAAATGAATTTGTGTGGGAATGGTTTTTGGCGACGTTATCATTTTTGTACGATTCATAAGCTGTATTTTTAGAATTCGTGCTCTTTTGTTTATTGCCTACTCTTTTCATTAATTCTATTTTAATGCTTTGAGTCAACTTATCTTGTTCATTTTAAGCTAAATTGAGGTATAACATTTACTCTTATTCGGTCGAGAAAATGAATAGAAACAATAATTTGGACTAAACTGTAACAATAAAAGAATACACTCGTATAACAGAATCAATATATGCATACGTGAATGCGAGTCAGTGATTATGTATAGCCAGAATTTGCTGCCGCTGCTGCCAATACGGAACCAAAGGAATTTATTTCTGGCGATTAGAAATTCATTCCTCGATATGATGTGGTTCGGATCCCAATAAGCTGTAGGTCCCCCCGCAAAAAAGAGCAACAACAAGAACAAAGTAGTGTGTGTGGTTACTCCCAAGTACGCGAAAATAAGTAAACTTTTTTAGAATGGTCAGTACCGCGTCATTCTACATCAAGTAACAAAACATGATTAAACGAAGTAAATTGATATTGTCATGAAACTTAATAGCACACCTTCAGCGCATGAAATGCTAATAAAAGATCAACTGCTAAAAACTCGATGCGGCAGAAGAGTTTAATGCAAATGTCGAACAGAATCACAGGTAAATCAAATAAATATTTAATACGGTTTCAAATTGTTCACATATGGCATATAAGGCGAGTGTCGCAATACTGCGTTATACTTAATTAAGCCAGATGGAAGCAGAGACCTAGACAAATAATGCAATATATCAGTATCATCTTTACAGAGTCCATTTATTTTTATTTCGTTCTTTTCAATATCACGACGTCTATAGTTCATCATTCGTCATCATAGTGTTCTGCATACTGTATTTTTACGAAGCAGTTTCGCAATTGAAGCCAAACGTTCATGCTATATGTATGACCTTTATCTCCTACGGGTTCCTCTTCAATTACATCAGTAAAACTTTGGCAAAGCCGTAAGGGCCAGCGATCAGATCAATTAATTAAAGGGGAGAGGGGCAAAGAACCCTTACAATGGATTGGTTGAGAAATGGCCTACATTAATCAGCCACTTCAACGCCCGAGTCCAAGTCCTCTTGCTAAATAAAATTTCCTTTTTTCAAAATGCTGCTTAGCATCCAGGACGGACTGGAAAGATAGAGAGGCAGTATTACTGGAGACTTCGATCCAAACATCTAACGGGTTTGGAAATCCACATTTTTTTAAAACGTTACTGAAATGTTGGAATTCTAACATACGTTTTATTCACAGGTGGTTAAGGAGTTATATCAGTAGATACGACTTTCATTGAGGGTCACGCCTTCGTGAATCAGCTCCACAATGAATACTTCAGCTCACGTCTGTAGATATATAATGAAATACTTTGTTTTCATTTAGTAAGGTAGCCAGATCTACTCTTCTTGAATTTCGCCTCTGATTTAACTCGAATGGTAATAGGTAAGCAGAAATAAATAAATGAATAAATAAAAAAAAATTAATGATTTGACTCTGGGGTCGGGAAATCCAGTCAAAAACTGCATACCAATGAGAATACAAACCCTTCTGGATACATGTTTGCTTGCACACAATATTTCATATTTGAGTCTTTAACGAAGCAGCTTAGTCAGAATTAGCTTTTACGAAGCAGCTTAGTCAGAAATATATACAGATGATACTGGCTGCGTGTATCGTGTGACTCTTAAAAGATAACAAACTGGTTGAAAAGCAAAGGAATGAAGGTGAGGGATATACGTGAAACCTACAAAAGACAATCATATATTAATGTGGCTTCGCTTTCACTCGCTAAAGTCGGAAACTTTTCGACATTAAATTTTTGTCTGTAATGGAAGTAACACATGTTTACAAAAAAACAAAATCCTGCTTGGAAAAAAAGAACAAAATCCCTTCATTAGGTCTCACAAAATCCTGCTTATAAAAAGTCAGTCAAATAAAATGAGAAACAACGCGGAACCTAACCTCATCTGTCAATATAAATCTTGGCCGTAAATTAATTTCTCTAAAAGCTGTTATATAACATTACATAACAAAGTAAAGTACATGGATTCTGGCTTTTTTTATTTTCAACTACAAAATACATATTAAAAACTTATCTAAAAATCAGACATTCATAGATATCCACTAAATAAAAATGCACGTCATTCTTTGAATAATTCGAACCCATCTGAATGGCTCTCAGATCTATTTTTCTAAAATCTGTTAAGAAATGATGACTTGTATAAAATCACTCCCTGACATCGTATAGAAAATTAGAAAAACGAAAAATATTTCCTTTTCACTACAAATAAGAAAAAATAGTAATTCCTTTATCAAGGTAAAATCAGCGTTTTATAATTCACACGCCTCTTGCCAACAAAATATTATCGAAATTTTGCTCTGAACGTGGTAAACATCTTTCCCATATTGGTCAGTGTTCGTTCTATGGGTGAGTTTTCTATGCAGCTTGAGTTAGCTTGTCAGCCATTTGCTACATGCCTCTAATGACGGATGGTGGATGGTCGACTCTAATTAAGCAACGTTCTGAGTAGCTAGGTGCTTTTTTCCTTCACATAAACCACACGACGCTACATTCTTCCAAATCAGGATTTCCCGGTGGAAGGATTCTCGCTAGGAGCTAAATTAAGTGAAAGGAAGGGAATCCTAACAAATGAATGGATGGCGTTTGATAGGCCTCTCCTGTCATTCCCTTTTTATTCCTTTGACTTTCAACTGTCGCCTTTTCTTTGACTTCGCCTGCGGAGTATTTCAACGGGAATATAGATTTCGACCTCGAGAACACATTCCTCTTTCGTTCTCTGCTTCCGACGAAAACTACACACACGGGGAAAGCTTAGATGTTTTCGTGGACGTATATGTAATAATACATGACATTATTCTTTTGATTTTTTAGCTTGACAATGAAGAAATAATAGATGGTTAAACTCTCTCTCTCTCTCTCTCTCTCTCTCTCTCTCTCTCTCTCTCTCTTCTCTCTCTCTCTCTGTTGCATTTTTTTGTAAGAAATGAAAACGTCGACCACCGTAGCGCTGGTGCAGGAGCAAGCGCTGATTGTTGGATTGGTGATTGACCAATTTGTTTGCTAAGCTTTGGATTTATAATTAATTGCCCGATTACGAGCAATTAATTAGAAATGTATATCTCATGCTTTTAGCTTATTACGGAGTTTATATATTTTACTCAGACAACGCAGTATCTTTTATTGGGTTATATTTGTCATTTCATTTTCAAATAGATCGCATTTCATCGTATGATGTTCCTCAACCTTCCATATGGTTTTTATTTCTGCTCGTGGCAATTCCTATTTGGAACTCCAATAAATATATATTAAATAATAATGAAAAATTAAACTCCGTTTAACTAATTGAGACCCATTCGGTGTGCTATACTTTACCATTCTTCTGCATAATAATGAAGCGTCTAAATATATATATATATATTTTTTTTTTGAGACGTGCCAACGGAAAAGCATAGGTCATAGATAAGTGAAAAGAAATATCAGGTCAGTTGAACCTCTCCTCTGGTTGGCATGAAATCTCTCCATTCTTTGAACCTCTTTCCTAATGAGCACCATATTCTTTGGAAGCTTCATTTTCAAGCCAGTGGCCCTGTGGGCATGTTCTATATGCATAGAGATCCTCCTCTGAATATAATAATAATAATAATAATAATAATAATAATAATAATAATAATAATCTGAGATAAAGGAACGAAGTCCACAAAGTGACTGGCTCGTGCCACTCAGTTCCTGGGCATACGTTGACGGAGAGGCGCAATCTGTCTCCGGTCGCTGGTGTCATGTTGACATTCGGTGCCCGGGTCAGTGATGGAATTAAGCGTAAAATTTCTTTTCTATTCATCACCCGATGGAGCTTTTTTAATGTCTAGTTTCTCTGCCGAATGTAGCAGTGTAGTACGGTTGAGGCTCTTATGTGACCCGTTCTGTAATGATCTTAGGTTGCCCGTTCTGTAATTATTTTAGGTTGCCCGTTCTGTAATTATTTTAGGTTGCCCGTTCTTCAAGGGGCAACAAACCGGTCGAAAAAGGCGGTTATTGCCCAACAGAAGGGATGAAAGAAATCCCCCTGAAATGTTTTGAGGAGGAAGGGTTGCATCATTCTTGAAAAAAGGAGTCCAACACGCTGCGAATATGCAATATAAAGGTTCCTTTTTTCATTGCAGAAGCTACTTCGGTGGTAATCAGTCGGGCAACTTGGGAATTTCATCCACAAGAAATGCCATAGGTTTGTAACGTATCCCAAGGTAGATGAGTGCTATTGAAGGGTTTGGACTCTCCTTGGAGGGAAGAAATGCCTGCCTCCTAAGCAATCGAATAGGGTCTTCCTATGGAGCCAATGACAGCCGCAATTTTGCTATGTAATGATGTGAAAGGAAAATCATAATAATTTCTCCGATCATCATCGTGTGAAAGCTAAGACATGGCTGTGGTATGGCGTTTGCTGCTTATAACCTGTACTTGGAGTTTTTAATGTGTATGATTATGTAATATAAGAGAGGAACGTGTGCCTGAGTATTTGGTGGAAGGAGAGGAAGCCGGTGTTTTGGTACTTAGCAAGATAAAGATGAAAGGATATCGTCATATGGGGGATACTGAGAGGACTGTAGAGTACAATTTGCACTCTCCAAAGGGAAATGTTGGCACTCATTATCAGAGAAATTCTGCTGACGGACCAAAGTATAATTTTACGTCGTAGCTTTGATTTTTTTTTTTTTTTAAGTCAGACTGAGTATGTATCTTTACCTTGAGTATGTTGGGAGAGAAAGTTGTGCTAGCGAGTGCATGTAGTCCTGGAATGAGAAAAGCGGGGTTTTTGGGATGGTCTAAAATGGTTGTGGTGCCGAAGGTCTTAAATGATCAAAGGGTGCCTGAGAATTTTCCTGGAAATAACTTCGTTCCTGGAAAAAGATGGTATCCTAGAAAATGTGTTGATTGGTGCACATTGAAAAGAAAATGGTCAAAAAGTACGAACTTTTATCTCTGTTTTAGTAAAAAAAAGTACGAGCTTTTGTCTCTGTGTATTAATTGTGATTTTAATTTCTATTATTGTATGATGACCTTGGTGATTTGTCTGGTAATATTCCTGTGTTTTCGTTGTAGTATTACTCTCATGATAGGATAACCAGTGTATTCGTGAAAAGTAAATTGTAAGTCAAGTATTCTCGTTTATATTGCTAGTTCATATGTAGTTTCACCAATGTGGGTATTGGACAAGTGGGTTCCGCACCCGCCTATCAATTTTGTAGCCCGAGTTCGTTCACCGTTGCTGCCAATGAAGAAACAGACGAATTTACTTCTGGTGATTAGAATTTTATTTCTCGATGTAACGGTTCGGATCCCACAATAAGCTGTGGGTCGCGCAGATAAGTAATCAATTGGTTCCTAGCAACATAAACAAAATCTAATCCCTCGGGCCAGCTCCAGGAGAGTTGTTAATCAGCTCAGTGGTCTAGTTTAACTAAGGCGTACTTAACTTTCACCTATGTGGGTGCGTTTCTTGTCAAATAATGAGGTATTCTGCACGTGTATATATTATATTTCTTAGTTAGAATGTGTGTAGGCATATTAGCAGAGTTTATGAAAATATGGTTACAAGTTATGAAGATTTCAAAGATGTCTGAAATATCTCTATATTTATCAGAAATTATATGGCAAGTTAGATTTGTATGTATATACTCGCTATATTTTTTATAGTTCTTATTTTTTATCTATATCATTTAATCTTTCAGATGCTGTTTCTACAAACCACGAAACACAGCAGTGAAGCTAGTTCATCATTGAAGAGTTCATGAGCAGAGGTTAGTTTTAAGGTATGTATATATGTACGTATGTATATGTACACATGAAATTGAAATACATTTTTTACTTAAACCTT
>NC_087201.1:6691596-6734096 GCF_015104395.2 Macrobrachium nipponense
AACAACTCCCGATAAATCACATCTCCTGTCCAAAAAGAAATGCTATTTAAAACTCAATCCCCCAAATTACATCTCTTGTAGGAAAAGGAAGAAAAATAATAAAAAAAAAAGATAATCCCAAATAAGCTTCCCCATCACAAAATACATAATACATGTATAATATGCATAAACCCCCCGCGTTTTTCCCGAGAAATGCTCCATATAAAGTTACGGAATTTGCCAGAAAGCAAACTCTTACACATGCGCTTCCGTGAAACGCTATTGTCAACATTTCCAGATATTGCTAAAAATTCTGATCAATCATCATCAGAGGAAAAGTCAGCACACGGCTCATCACATCGCTTGTCAGCAGAAAAATTCACCTGCAGACGTATGCTCAAACAGCAGCATAAAAAATGTCTAGTCAGATACACAAGTTTGGAAAACTCATGACTCTATAGAAAAAGGTCTAACAGACACATTTCACAAAATTAACTCCAGGATATGACTAATGTGTTCAAAGACTGTCTCGAAGACTTATTCTCTCAACATGACTTTGCCCAATTATATGCCTCCAAAAATAACACAATTGTGAACATAAAAAATGCACACATCTCCATAGGACTCGTAATGCAGTAATGCCACTCGCCTCCAAATAGTCACAAAACCAAAGAGAAAGAACCACAGAAATCTCTTGGCTCGAAAAAAACTCCCATAACCACAAAAAAAAAAAAAAGGGTCACCCGCCAAAGATTAATTCCAACTCCATTATGAGACACCATATTAATAATAACACCACTCCGGATCTAAAAATATTTCCTCCATTTGGTTAATAACCAACCCCATATTATTCACTCTTATTTCTCCAATAGCCACATGTTAATAAAAAAGACCACCACTCCAGGAATAGAGAATAATCCCCTCTATTTCGGCAAATACAAAATATTTACCTCTATTTCACCAATAACTCCATGTGGAACAAAATAAGGCTCCAAAAAAATATATCTCCAAGAAGGAATATCAAAAATATGAAATCCTATCTCCAAAAAAATGTGCACTCAAGGCATCTAACTCACACACTCACAAATATTGCCCCATAATCTCCTAAAAAAATGTCTCCATTTGCAACAAAGATGGCTGCAAAATAATTGAACTAAACATAGCTCTCATCACCATTGGCAAATATCAAAATGGCCAAAAATATATCTGCAATATATTATATCTCAAATTATAACTGCAAAATAATATATACCACAATTATAACTCCAAATATATCTCAATTATAACTCCAATTCTCCAGAGAATAACTCAATGTTATAGTCAAAAACTATAAAACTCTCTCCGTTTAGCATAACTGCTAAAAAAGGGCAAAAACTCGGCAAATAAAACTGTCTTGAAAATTCCAGAAAAAATCACCAATGTGCCACAAGTCATTATAACAGAATTCCGAATTCAAAGTGTCTTAGCCAAGACTTCTCCATATGCACTACGACATAGGCCACTAGAAAACTTAACCAAGTTTCCTATCTCTCACAAAGTTGTCACAAATACAACAAATGTATTGTGCAAGAAAACTCACAATTTCTGGAACACAAATATCCACAGAAAAAAAAAAATGTAGTGCCATTACGTATGCATTCAAAACATGCAAGAAATTCTCCCGTGTATTTCTCTCTACAGCATCAAATAGCTGAAACACAAACACGTTCCCGAACAATGACTCCAAGTCACGAACTGAGATATTAAAAAATATTCACACCAACTGGAGAGAAAAAACAAATTCAAATTCACCCTTGATAAAAAAAACTTGTATCAGCGATGGCTAACTTCCAAAAAATGAGAAAAGAAAAATCTACGGCATTATTAACCATATCCCGTAACTCACTAGATGTCAAGCAATTATCTGCTGAACTCATAAAAAAAAGAAAAGAAAAAAAACTAAAATAATGTGTTGTTAGTTCCTCCCAAATTCAAAAAAAGATTTTACCACCCTTGATAGCATTAAGGCACCCACGTATTAGTATATAAAAAAATCAGTATCAGAAGTTTCATTATCAGCAAAACCACCAAATTTGCTATCATCAAAATCACCAGTATCAGTATAAAAAAAATATCACCAATGTTAATGCTTATCCATTCTCCAAAAATTCAGCAAAAAATTCAGCAAAAGTTCAGCAAGATTCACCACAATTCACCAAGATTCAGTCAGATTCATGAAGATTCAGCAGAAGTCGTCCCCCATGAATGACTGAAATACTCTCCAAAGTTACAAAAACTCAACAAATAATTAACACAAGACTTCTCCCATTAATTCATTGTAATAATTCTCCATGAATAATTATCTGTAATAATTATTAAATAATCGACCACGAAATATCTCAAATCTCTCGCAAAGTATGTCTCCCGTAATGATAATTATACTTAAGCAACCCTCACGTGATACATCTCAAGTATAATAATTATTAATAATAATAATAACTCTCCATAGCAACAATTCTCTTGCAAAGATCTAAATTAAGGGTGAAATCCAAATAGCATATAACAGTAATGCTGAACCTTATGACACAATTTCTCCAGTATACACCATTCACGGCACCAGGCATTATCATTCGGCACCATTTTCAAAGTAATCTCTCCAACACAATAAAAAAAATAATAATAATCTTCGTCTCCCCATTATATTTGTGTCTTCCAAGGCATAAGGAAAACATACACCCATACAATGCATTTCAATTCTCTTTTTATTTCCTTTTCTCTTCCACCAAGAGAAAAAAAATATCTCTTTTCTAAAAAAATAGGCTCTATGGGCGTTTTACTTCATCAACTAATCAATCAGCTGATGTCTTAGCATTGGAAATTCATTGTCAAGGGCAAACCCGTCCCCCAACATCCCGACACAAAGAAAAAAAAAGGAGTTCACCCCCAATGAGAAAAAAAAAAAAAAAAGTTTCTCCCCCCCCGAGCGTTGAAACATCCCTCAGTCAAGCGGCAGAACACTCCCCCGAGGCATACACTAGTACCCATCTCCTCTTGCAACGCGCCTCTCTGCGCGGTAAGCAGAAATCTGCTGAGCCCGTGAAATTCAGTGGCCGCTCTTGTCTCCAAGCCAAATATGCTTATCTAAGCACAGTTCACATGTATAAATACATCTTATACACCCTCATATTAAACAAAGACGAATACGTCTATTATAAACACGCGTGAATAAAGAAAACACGTCACTTCTGATACTATGGGCAAAGAAAAAAAAAATTTTCGACCTCTTGAACCAATCCCATTTCATTGAAATATCTAAAAAAAACCATACATAACACTCTTTAACACTCACCATTCCATAATGGGAACAAAAGAACTCGGAATTCGCGTAAGACACGGCAGTGATACATGCACGTTTGTCTCGGGATTCACTCATCATTGCACAAGCAAAAGTCATACTGATTGCGCCCACTGCTCCTAGGCTGACTCCCTGGGAAAAATGCTGAGTCCAATAAAATCCTACCCTCTCCCTTCTATTACCAGACGGATAGATATTTCTCATTTTTTCTCACTAAGTAACTGAAAACCAAAAAATTAACAATTTTCCACAATCCCACAAAGGCTTTGTCATTCGAAAACTATCACTAACCCATAACCCCTTTATTTTTTTTTAACTGGTCACCTATCTCTCCATTGGCGTTCCTAGGCATAAAAAAAAAACACTTTTATACCACTTTTTAACCGCTAGCCACCAAATCCTGTAACGGGGAGATTCCCACATTATTCATTTGGTAAACGTGTAGCTCGAACCGAACGTCAGGCAAACCAATACACACAGCCTCTCTCTCTCTCTCTCTCTCTCTCTCTCTCTCTAAGCAACCCCTCTCTCTCTCTCTCTCTCTCTCACCGACACCTCTCTTTCTCTCTCTCCACCTCTTTCTCTCCATTCTAACGGGTAATGAAAATGAGAGAGTCGCATCATCAAAATAAACATTTATTAACAGTGAATTAATAATGAATCAATTCTATTAAAACCCCAACAGTAAAATGTCTGACTGTATGCAGTCACCAAAAAGTCTACACCCCTCTGAGAACTCTTTGTCCCCCTCCATTGCCAGAACCGTCTGTTTCAAAGACAGAACACATCCCGGCAAGTACACACACAAGTTTAACAATCAGAGGTTAAATATTGGATATTAAAACAAGAATGTCAAATAGGTAACAAGCCACTCTTTGGCTAAAATACTTCAACACTCACCCAAGCAACCGGACTATTTCGCACACTCAATAAAAAACTCCCGGCGAGCACCACGGCATCTTGCCTTTCTCTCGAAGATGCCTCTATCAAAATTCCCCATAGACTTGTGTATGATACCCTTTTAACAGAAAGAGGCGCACACGCACATACGAACACACAGTTCGTTAACGCCTCGCAACACTAGTTGCATCCAGTTTCACAAAGGCACTTTGAGAAGAGTTCATAAAACTGTCGTACATTGACTTGTCTAACTAAGCAGTTTTATCTCACGCCACCCATAGAAACTCATTCATCAGCTTCTCTCGGGTCGTCGCCTCTGCACTGTTCTTCACATTCCATAGGTCACAGAGAACACATGGACAATATAGTATTAATCAAAAACCCTAGGCGTTATATATATATATATATATATATATATATATATATATATATATATATATATATATATATATATATATATATATATATATATATATATATATAAACCGAATGTCAAAGGGAGAGAGAGAGAGAGAGAGAGAAAGAGAGAGAGAGAGAGGAAGAGAGAGACTGATAATTATTTGAGTGAAATATCGAGCCGAGGGGCACGTCCGAGGGCTTTAAACAACCACCAGCATAAAGTCATTAGTAAATCTTTATTACGAAGGGCGATGTGCCTCCTGGAGCCGAAGGATCGTGCCTCTGGCCTTGGGATTCCTTAGTTGTTGCAGCTTCATTCCGAGCATCATTTGTGCTGCCACGGAAAAGGAAAGGTTTTAATGTTCGCTACAATACTTCGTCACTTCTGGGCGCTGGATATGAATAGAAAAAAATTGTTTGTTGATTTTATTACAGGATTTGAATTGATTCTCGTCAGCATTCTAGGTCACTAAATGAATCCGAGCTCTGATACTTTATGATCGCTATTTTTTTTTTTAAATGAACAAAAAAAAAAAAGTTACAAAGAATCACAATCTTTTGTGGACTTTTTAACCATTGTGTCATTGTGGTGACTAATTTTTTCTTTTTTTTCTGAAATGAGAAAAAAAAAATTACAAAGATTCATAATCCTATTTGGACTTTTTAACCATCGTGCAATTGTAGTAAGTAATGTGCCCTCTTTATTTATACAGAAGTGGACAGACAGACAGACAGACAGACAGACAGATAGACAGACAGACAGGCAGGCGGGTAAACATAGAGTGAATAAAATCACCAGGCTTAAATCTGTAACATTTCACGAATTTTCTGATCCCATCAACAGGTTTATAAATGGAAAAAAATATATATATAACAAATTCAAACTGGTGAACATCAAGAAGACTATGACTGATTTTTACAGAAATATAATCGCAGTGTATTTATCTTCCTCATAAAATCAATTAAATTGTCAATTCGTTATTTGATTACGATGAGTTAACTGACGGAAACAATGCAAGTATTGACATTTTACATCTCTCACCAAGCAATAATCGAGACCTCCTCAACAGGAGGCCAGATGACCTGGAGGACATTGGATGGTTGCTGTAACACTGACAGACTCACGTTAGTGCAAGAAAAGCCTTTTGGTAAGTGGGGCATTTTGGCACAGCCGACTAAGGATCTAACTGAGTACTTTTGTGAGAAAATGCTATATCACTAATCCCTTGTGTGGACTCTTCCATATCATGCCAGTTCAAGAGTTACTTGCTTTCAGTTATACACTTCGCTGAGGGTTGCCCGTTGCGAGATCATAATAAGTCAGGTAATAGCGAATTTATTACCTGACAGAAAGCATGGATGATGAACCGGTTTAAGCCATGGGGGTTGACAAAAAAAAGAGATTCAATTAAATCTCTCCTTTGTGCCCTTGCATAATTTTGGTTCTTCAAATTCAGGCCAGAAATAGAAGACCAGCTGTATCAAATGAAGCAGTATGCTGCGTATTATCATGCAAAAAAAAAAAAAAAAAAAAAAAAAAAAAATCAAAAAAAAAAAAAAAAAAAAAAAAATCAAATAACTGCTGAAAATTCTCACTTCACTTTCCGCTAATGAATAGGGGAAAATAAAACGCGGATAATGAAAGATTTGCCAATTGACATGAAATCAAAGGCGCGTGACGCTTTACGACAAGCAACTTATATGCGGAAGAAAAATTAAGAATTAGCATTCGCCTGCTGCCCGCCATAAAAACCGCGCAACTACGTCTTACGACAAACTCGCCGATTCGTCGGAGGACCAGAATGGCGAATTGGGAGCGAACCATCCTCTCATTCTCATGAGAAACAGGTTATGATCGAGACCCTAAAGGCGTCTCCGTGTCTCGCGTCCCATTAATGAGGCGTTAATTAGGTCTGAGAAACAATTAGAGACGTAAAAGGACGACCCAGGTTATTAGGACACCCCATCCCCTTTTTTTTTATTTTTTTTTGCACGAACAAAGAAGATTTTTTCGGCATCATCTCATATAGAGAAGAGGATAAGATCGATTGGCTCTGTGATGGGACGTTCATAGCCGGTATATGTTGCATATTCTGAGAGATGAAAGGAAAAAAATTAGAGGCGATAAGAGACAAAGTAAGAGAAGAAATCTTAATGATTTCTCTCAGACTATCATCAAGACTATCGCCCTACGCGAAACATTCATTTCCTCTTCAAAGAAGACCACAAAGCAGAGACTATGGAAGAAACCGGAGAATCATTCAATTCGCGCGCAACCAATAAAGTCTATGATAATTACAGCTGAAACGATAATTACTCTTTGAACTGGGGGAAAAATGAATTTTCTGCTAAATAAAAACTCATTAACTCATCTATTATACCCACTCGGTAACGGGAGCATGATTTGATTAAAAGTATCAATGAACGGCCACCAGTAAAACCTCAATTACAGGGATTAATTCTATTGATGTTCAGTCAGCGCCTGCTATATGAATTCAATGATCCCGCGCATTAATCTTGGAGAAAATTCGTTAATCTTATATACTTTTCATGTTATTCACAGCCGTGGTTTCACGTTGGCACCGAAAAATAATTCATTCTTATTCGAACTGGTTTTGCTTGATCCAGTCGCTGTCCATTTCATAGAACATATAAATCTTTATTCTAATCCTGTGGGTAATTTCAGGAAGTATATTTCTTAACCTTTTACGTAACAGATAAATCTAAATTACATTTCTCTCTCTCTCCCTCTCTGGGCTGTTAATTCGTAGGATAATCTAGGGCTAATCCTACTATTAGGTTCGGATGTTAATGGAATTCCACAGAGGCCAAAGAAACAACATTTAACTTTTAGCTTTCAAGTCTATTAGACCACTGCTCGCATTTCTAGCCCATGCACTTGCAACACGATTCGTAATTTTAAGTATTTCTTGAGTCGCATTTTACAGCCAAGCTACAATATATATATATATATATATATATATATATATATATATATATATATGTAGTGTGTGTGTGTGTGTGTGTGTGTGTGTGTGTTTGTGTGTGTGTGTGTGTGTGTACATACATTATATAGGAGAGAGAGAGAGAGAGACAGACAGACAGACAGACAGACAGACAGACAGACAGAACAATGAGCATTAATTAGGTTCATAGGTTATTGCTCGACTTTTAGCTGTAATGTCTGATAGTTCCATAATTACTTTTTTCTTTCGATAATAATTCAATGGTTGTTTTTATTCTTGCTTTACAATATTCCTAAAACAATGTAGTAACAAACAGTCGTTTCAAGGGAAACAAAATGAGTTATTGAAAACTATCCGTCACAAAACATGTTCAGACAGAGAGTTTTCGCCTGAAAAACTCAGTCAAGGTCCGCTCGTCTGTTTTAGTTCTCTCAAAAGAAAACTATTGTGCCGACTTTGTTAGTCCGTCCGCACTTTTCTGTCCACCCTCAGATCTTAAAAACTACTGAGGCTAGAGGGCTGCAAATTGGTATGTTGATCACCCACTCTCCAGTCACCAAATATACCATATTGCAACCCCCTAGCCTCTGTAGTTTTGTGTGTGAGTGTGTACGTGTATGTGTGTGAGTGGTGTGTGTGTGTGTGTGTATTACATATAACGAAGGAAAATATAAAGGCAAGACTCACTAATCCTCCTCCCAGAGGAAATGAAGAACAAAAATGAAACCGAAATAAAATGTCATCTAATACAAAATTCAGCTCCCGTAGAAAAATCCCAAACCAAGGGGAACCCAAAGGTCATTCATTGTTTCTGGGCAAAGAATGTGACCTCTGGCGAACAAAGAAAACTCTGAGTAAGAAGCCCATAATTATTTCAGTGCTTGGTTTATTAAGTCTGTGCTCTAAAGGTCCATTAACCTGATTGGATGATCTCCTGAGATTATGAATGAAGACACCGACATAATAATACAGATCTCCATAGAGAAAATTACTATATTAAAAAAAATTTAAAGAATAAAAAAACGCTCCTTCTATGCGACCTGCACTACACTGACACTCATTTTTATTTTTACAATAATATTTGATTTTCAAGTTGAAAAGGTCCATACAAGGTTACAAGATCAGTTTATTAATATATACAACGAATGCAGAAAAATCTGATGTACAATATATTTGCTAAGAAATTTAGATTTTGTTTTTTGTTTACCTTTGAGAGAGAGAGAGAGAGAGAGAGAGAGAGAGAGAGAGAGAGAGAGAGACTAACAGGATGTTCTGATAGAACACAGTGTCTGACTATTTAATTACAGTTTGGTCTCTACACATACACGCATATATTATATGAATATTTATATATATAATATTAATATATATATCATATATAATATATTATTAATAATTAAAATATATATATATATATATATATATATATATATATATATTATATAGATATATATATATATATATATATATATATATATTTATATTTGTTTCTATATATATCTATATATATATATATCTATATATATATTATTATATATATATATATATATATTATAATTATATATACATTATTATATCTATATAATATATATATTATATATATAATAATATATATATATATTTTAATTTATCTATTTATATATTTGTATATGATATATATATAATATATATATATAGATATATATAGATATATCATATATATATATATATATATATATATATATCTATATATATATATATATATATAGATATATATATATATAATTATATATATATAGTATATATATATATATATAGTATATATATATATATATATATATTATATATATATGTATATATGTGTGTGTGTGTGTGTGTGTGTGTGTGTGTTTAGGTAGGTTATGAATGCTATAATATTTGTGGTTTGTATCAGCAATGATTATTTTTGAGTCGCTCAGGTTGCAAATATAATAATAATAATAATAATAATAATAATAAATAATAATAATAATAATAATAATAATAATAATAATAGAAACAGAAATATATGTTTTTTCTGCCAAAGGCAAAACTACCATTTATAATCACGAAGCTAAATCAGGTTTGCGTTCAACTCAAATGTCACATATTCTGTTCAAACTGAAAAAGATCTTCCACCCGTCAGGCGAACGGGAAACAGGCAAAACAGTCATACATATAAATATGAATATAAATAATGATCACGAGTTTATGAGCTGTTATTCCATTTATATGTGTCGGATTATCTGCAATGTCATTTAACCCGTTACTAATTACTGGTTGGATTCTAGTTTACACCACAGTCCTAATGATCAGGTGTGTGACATAATATATATATATATATCATATAGATATATTATATATATATATATATATATATATATATATATATATATATATATATATATATATGATATATAATATATATTTATTATTATAATATATATATATATATATATATATATATATATATATATACTATATATATAAATAAGTGTGTGTGTGTGTGAGATTGTATATGCGTGTGTGGCTATAATACATATGCGGGTAATTCCAGATTATATTATCCTTATACTCTCCACCCTGGTTGTGACCCATGGCTCTGCATAGTCATCCACGTACATAATTAACGATTAGGCCAATAGCAGCATATTGTTATTTATAAAGCACATCAAAGAATTTATTTGCTACGACTGTATACAAAGGAACCACTTCCTGATGAAGAATATGGCATAACTACGGGGTTCATGGAAACGAAGTAAAATAATCTATGCACTTATTTCTAGCTTCTTTTTTTTAAATAGTTACATTCTTTCTGTTATTCAATACGCAGCCTAAATTACATATAGGTAACAGTGTTCCGAACCACTATCACCGTCACTCATATAATTGCAAGGATTAATTAGAGCGGAAAGTCCGCAATTAATTGCTCGTGCTTTACTCTCTTGCGCAGAAATATGTCATTTCATGATGGAATTCTCTTTCGTTAATTCGTCGATGTTTAATCTATTGGTCTAATGGCTTAATTGACATACATTCGTGCTATGCCTCCTAACAAAAAAAAAAATCCAAGAATTAATCACTCGATCAGCGGTAAAAATAAAATATCTATTGTTCCTCAAAACCATTGTGATAGAATAATGTTTCCAAAGAAAATTGGAGTAAAAGGTATCTGGTTCATGGAGAGAGAGAGAGAGAGAGAGAGAGAGAGAGAGAGAGAGAGAGAGAGAGAGAGAGAGGTTGTAAATTTGGCTTCAAGAATTTTGGTACACACCACGGCAAGATTAGGAAAAATCTGGCAACTTCACTAAGTAATGTTAATTAGGTATTACCAGCTAATTAACATCACTTATGCATTCGGGAAACTCGTTTTTTTATCACGTGTTTACATACTCAGCAACTTTGTTTAACAAGTAGCTTAGCAGTAACTTCTCTTCCTATATTTCCTACGCATCGTACATCAGTTATTTATCTAATTCCACGTCTATTTATTTTAGCGCATTCCTGCATGATATTTGGCCTTGGTTTATACTATAGTAAATATTGTTTACGTTCTTACAACTCCACACTGCTTTATATACCGGATGTTTTCCGCTGAACATATAATTGCGCGTAAGTTCATGGACTTATCCATGCGTAAATCAGTACACTCAGTGAACATTATGTTGATTTTTCAACTTTAGGTATGGCAAACAATAAATGACACAGTTTAGTTTCTTTAGTTTTAAAAGCCATTATGTTTGATCATAAATCGTTTATTTATTTTTATATACATGATGAAAAAGACTTTCAGCTTTCACGTGTAGTCTGTTGCAAAACAGCTGCTCGCCTACAAGTTTGATGACAAACATTTTACAAAATTGACTGGATCTGGAGACTAACCCAGTAAGACTTCGGTTACAACCATATGAGGTATTTCTGGAAATAGTGATGGTCCCGCAGCTCGGACCATTGAGATGCAGCAACGAGATACCAAACTGTAACCCCTATACTGGTATTTAGGAATAGACTTGTAAAC
This sequence comes from Macrobrachium nipponense, assembly GCF_015104395.2. Classification (NCBI taxonomy): domain Eukaryota; kingdom Metazoa; phylum Arthropoda; class Malacostraca; order Decapoda; family Palaemonidae; genus Macrobrachium; species Macrobrachium nipponense. The sequence goes on from NC_087201.1 coordinate 6,703,190, forward strand.
TATGAAACTGACCGTCTGCCGAAAATATATATGGGTGGCTTACTTAATAAGCATCACTAATTGCTTGTCAGATGCTGAGTCTAGAGCCAGTATAGAATGACCAGTGACAGACGTACTGGAGGGTGTGTCCGCCCTGAAAGACACTGAAAAGGGGGTGCTGACTGGATCTGCATCCAACATTGGAGATGCCAAGTAAAATTTACACTACAGTAGCACTGCACATCCTAGAGTGCTGTGGTGGTAATGACAGACATTCTAGGGGGTGGTTACCCCCTGACAGACACACCCTAACAGGTGGGGAGAGGTGAGGCCAAGCCATGATAATTACTGCATAGACTACGTATTATACATTATCGTGATATATTAATAAATAATTGTTTTGTTTCTTTCTATATCATTTGTATTTATTTTATACAAATATTATTTGTTTGTTTCATTTAAGTAACATTCGCTCATTATATTGTTTTGCCAAGCAAGCAACTGACTTTAGTTACAGTCCTCGCTTGATCTTTGTTTACGAGATGAACGTTGATGTAGCGGTGGCTGGAAGAGTGACCCTGTAAAGCTATATTCTACTCGGTTTGTTTGATCAGAGCAGGAATGTCTTCTTTTGGTTTCAGCTGACTTGCATACTAATGGAATCGTGGATACATTTAAGTTGTGTATTATCAATTTTAGGAAGAAATATCGTTGTTACTATAGTGTTTTTTTTTTTTTTTTTTTTTTTTAGGCTGGCGTACCCTAAAACTCGTCAAACATACAGGGTGTCAAAAAGTATTTATTGCCTGTAATGATACTATGACTTTAAGGACACCCTGTAATACACCTGGCTGAGGAAGGACACAGAGGATCTCTGTTTCTTAACGAATCTCTCCACAAAGAAAGTTATTCCGAACATTTCCATTCTCTCAAGAAGATGACGAATAAATGCAAGAGCAAACAACTAGACCAAGAAAATCATCACCTGGCATAAATGCAAAGAAAACAAGAGAAATGAGAACATAAACAAGCTCGGGAAGTTAGCCTACTCTGTTTACGGGAGGCCTTTCACACAGCTGACAGGTTTGACCATAAAACAATTGTTGGGAAAGGAAGAAAAAAGTCAGGCGGGAGAAAGAGAATATGTAAGGAGGTACAGTAAAGGACTAAAGGCCGATAGGGAGATACGATGATGTACGAAAAAATATTCCAGGCACCTTTCCTTTATTTTTCTTTACAATGCTTATTCTGAACGACATAAAAGCTATAATTCCATGAGCTCACGTTTATAAAATTGTATTTATTCTCCATTACAATTGTTTTTTACTTTATTTAGTTTAAACCACATTTGAGCGCTTCATTTTCCGTCTCACGTCTCTCAGGAAGTTCTATCTCAAAACCTGCCATTCTCAAAAGGCAAGTTTGCTATCAATTAAAGGATAATATGTCAATGGGAACGCCTCCCACCGAATGTCTTTTCATCTCTCTCTCTCTCTCTCTCTCTCTCTCTCTCTCTCTCTCTCTCTCTCTCTCTCTCTCGTCGCTATAGAATGAAAAATAAAAGTAATCTCTGATAAGTTGTACCACTCGTGCCACGTGCGGCGTGTGGGGCCACGTGTGGCTACAAACTTTTGTTTTATTTTTCTTCATACAAATCTACACATTCTGCTTCCCAACAATGGCCAGTAGAACAAATAAATATTCCCGCCCCCACCACCCCGCATTGTCAGAACCCCCAGATCTCACAAACATCAGTAATCGGTGTCGCTTTGAAGTTCATCCATTTCCAAAAGGCGCCAAACAAATCAAGGCGTTTCATAGATTGGAAATGTGAATTCGATTCTTTCAATATCAATCATGCGTTTTGATTTGGTGTTTCCGTCAGTATTGCAAGAGGTTTTTCTTTGTTTTATTCGTCTGTTTATTGTTTTTATTATTTATATATCTATTTGTATTATTTATTTTTATAATAGTGTGGCTAAACTTGGAGAACTGCTATCAGAAGCAAGGCAATAATCTTCTCTGAGAAAGATGGAAATGACCAGGTTTCGCAATTATGTACTATCATCAGCTTGAGAAGCAAAAAACCATTTTTTAATGCTTAAATATTAAACAGAATTTCGCCTAAATTCGCAAAATGTTTTTGGGCACAAACACGTGATAGTCTTCCAAGCAAACTTAATTTCCTTTGCATAAAGCCAGTACTGATTTTTGATAAAATTTGCATTCTGTGAAAGAAATTGAATTCTTACTTAAAGGAAATTCTTACAGATGACTTTTATAAATTTCCTTCGTTAACATTAGTCTGGATGAATGAATGATTACAGAATAAAAACTTGTGCATATATAAGTATTTATAAATTCAATTAGATATTGTTCACCCTGTGCAGCAATAAACATCTAAGTATTTTACGCTGAGGAACGAAAATCTGCAATAGTACTCCCTTTTCATGATAGGCCACTGTAAGAAAAATCGTGAAGAAAATATAGTATTTACGCATTAAGCAGAAGTGAACACAAACAGACCAAAGGAATATAATAGGAAAGACATATGAAGACCTGATTGCTCCCTGAATAATGGTTAGAATCATTTCTTATATATTTTTAAAGATAAAATAAAAAAAAAAAAATCCAAGAAGGAAGACCTAGACCTGAGGAGATAATGTTACAGTAGACTTTCATCTTGACTCTGTTACAAAAGAAAACTGTTATCAGCTTACTTTTCAGCCAAAAACATAAAGACCTGAAAGAGATCTCAATCCATCTAATGCTTGATTTTGTATACAGAAGAGAACGCAGGTCGCTACAACAAACACCACTCAGATCCTCATTATCAGTGGAATTCAAAAGGTTGGGTAATAAATAACTTAACAAAATTCCCACAGATATGTTTCGTCGTTCGACTCCCGATGGAAATTAATAATACATTCACCGAAGCGTATTACCGAAGGTAGTTATCAAATTTTCATAATATCTAAAAGGGTAATCACGTAATAGAATGAAAAGTGAATAATACGTCAGCAAACCATTATCAGCAATGCCGACTCATTCCTTATCCGGACAGCACAGTAGTATCTAGATAAAAGGGACAGCACCATATTATTAGCTGGATAAAATGGACAGTCACTACAGTAAGACCTGGTTAAAAGGGACAGTCACCACAATAATTCCTGTCAGTTCACCTACAACTGTTTGAAGTTTAAACCTCCTTCCCTATTCCTTCTTCACCCCCTTTCCCCTCCCTGTCCCCCTCCTCCTTCCCTCGCCCCCCTCCCCTTTCACTTTCCCCCACCCTACGTGTGGACTTTCAAATCAGAGGTTTCCCGGAGTGCGCTGGGTTGGTCAAGTAATATATGTATGTGTATATATATTATATATATATAGATATATATATATACTATATATATATATATATATATAAACAAACCATCAGACCATGACAATTAACTCCAACAACATTAAAATGCCTCACACGGCCAGAGCATCCGACCTGGAAAAGGATAATGCTGGCAAATACTATACCTCGAATTTTAGCGTTACGATTAGCCGATTAAAAACAGTATCGTTGATCGTAATTAAACACATGAAAAACACCCAAATCATGATTTTAATGACCCCATTATTAATTCTTGTTAGAATTCGGGCGATATATGCATTCCCGTGGTTGAAATAGAATTCAAATAAAAATATAAAGTATGCCAATATCAATATCTTCGCACAAAAATCTTTAGTGTGACATTTGCAAATGATTATAAGAATGCTTCGGTGATGTATAACTTTCGATAAGTAGAGTATAGCAAGTATCAGGGGAGATATTCTGTATATATTCATAAGCGACTAAACACATCCACACAAAGCAAGAGGAAGGATTACAGAGAAATAGAATCGGTAAATAATCAAATAAGGCCCCAAAGTAGGATACAGCACGTAACAATGCGAATTTTATGTATTGCAATTAGTATGTGGTTCATACTGAATATTGAACTGTCCACCATAAAATGAATTCAAGGATATTTGAAAAAGCACTGATTGGAAAGTAATCTGACGAGGGATTCGCTATGCAATGAAGTATCTGACAAAACTGATGATCTACAAATTGCCATACTTTATAGGTAACCCAAATGTACAGCGAACGTCAATTTATATAGGAGAATTCTCACGTCTTTTGCAGACACAATATCCTCAGTCAGTCTCTAAGAATACGTTTCTACACAGCAAATGATGTATATCAAGTTATTTAACATTTTTTCAACACGCAAGTCCTTACATTCTTCACACGATGAATATCCAGCGTTTATCATGTGACAGTAAAGAATACTTTGATGTTAATAGATGTTCTCACATATAAAAATAATAAACCTAAAATGTCATTTCCCTATGCCAGCCTGCTCGACAAAAGAAACCAAAGAGCCGTTGCAGAGCAAGAAAATCTGGCGCATCAGGGGACTGAAAGTTGGAAGACGCACATCGTGGAAGAAATTTGAGATGTGATGACGCTGTTTCAGCTTCATCGGGGTTTGATAAAGGGAATTCCGATATGCCTCATGCAAGGGAACAGCTACAAAGTTTCTGAGGCGCTGTCTGAAGCGTTTTCATTTATATGCATCGAATTTTCTTGCGAGAACTTATGCGAGGTTCATTTGCGGGAAAGGTGCATTATTGAGAGACAAAGTTCTATGAATGAATAAAAGAAGAGCTTTGTGAAATACGACACTTTTTTATGATGTGTACACTTTTTATAAAGAAGATGAGCTAATTGTATATAAAAACCACCTTATTATAAAAGACAATAACGTACTAAAGTTCATTACCAAATCGACGCACTCAACTAACATCGACTGAAAGTATCAAAACTCGCGAATATTCTGGCTGCTCACTTTTTGATCTGGTAATTTTAAATATACACAATTAATCTAGCGGTCATTCTCAGTTTTTTTTTTCTTTCACCAGTGCATATTCTTTTGAATTATTATATATTTTATTTTCTATATCTAAGTAGCCATTCTTGGTATTGTTTCGTTTACAGGTAGACTACTCCTTCTCATTCGAGAAACTCTTTCTTTAATTTCAGAAAAATCGCTCATTAAACCTCGAGACAGTAGCCAGTAAATATTATTCTCTGTCGCTCTGAAGTATCAACTAACTGACAATAGATATTATTTTATATTTAAAACGTATGTTTTTGGTGATCAAAGAAGAACATACTCGTACGTTGCTATTCACAACATTCATTTCCAGAAAATTAATTCCACTTTGGGAACAAAATTATTTTATATCATATTTTTTTAGGATTTTTTATAACTCCCACTTAGCCTTCAGTCGAGACGATCTTTGAAATACTATTTGACAAAGTTTTTTTTTTCTTATCAGTTACCATCTCAATCCCTTTCACAGCAGATATGAATCATTTTGAAAACCTGAGGCAAATCATAATTGTAAAATTAGCACAAACGGTTCAAAATACTAAGCATCCATGCTGAAATTATAATAGGATTTTACTTCAGGTGAGTACGTTTTTTATAAGATTTGGGATTACTAAGTCCGACTAAATAACAGGTTCAAGTATTAGGAAGTTCTGAATGAAATAATGCATACAACTGAGACCTTTTAAGAAACAACATAAAAGCCAAGGAGTTATTTTAGGTCATGAGTTTCAGTGTCTACAGTAACTGAAAGAGAGTAAAGCAAAACGGTTAGAATACAATAAAAAATTTGTATAACTCTTTCGAAGTAGACTGCAAATTTTTACATATGCAATAAGCATTTTTCAGTGTTTTTGGCCCACGTCTCATTTTGCTGTTGTTGTTGCATTGCAAATTTATTACAATCAACGTTACTACAACGAATACATTCTGTTGATCGCATTTTCTCTGAAGCACAAAAATCTAGATACAAAAAACGGCTGTTATGGAAACAATCAATAAAAATTCTAGTTACGCAGGCAAAGGAACGGAAGTATATATATATTCCCAGCTTCAACTATTATTCATTGCTATTTAAAAAAAAAAGAAAGAAAAAACGGAACTCGTGAATTTTTTAGCCTATTTTTCTCCATGACCATTTTTTCTGTCGACGATTTTTATTTCAGAGACAGGATTTAGCAACACAATTAAGAGATTTAAGAATCAAAATGTCAATTGCTTTTTCTTCCATTTTCTGCAGAGATATCTCAGTTTTCAAAAAAAAATGAAAAAAAAAGAAAGAGTTAGACCAAATTACACACAAAAAGACCAAGAATTCCGTTGAATATAAGTACGTTGCAAAATTAGCTTCAACAGTCAAACATAAAAAAACTTATATAGTAAAACAAAACGAAAATATTAAGAAGACCAGTGGATGCACTTTCTTCCAAACAGCAACGCATAAAGTGAAAGGACTAGTCAACGAAATTAGCTCTAACTGTGCTCCTGATCGGTTGTCTCATAGTTGTAACTGTGGTAACTGTGGTAACCACACTATTTAAACAGCACTGGATTTATTATTAAAAAATTATATTTTTTTCCTTAAAAGGGAACATAATAAATTTTTTCCTCTGAGCATGAACGAGGTATTTGTATAAGTATCTATTTATCTTCTTATTATTGATAGATTTAGATTCAAAACCCTTTTTTATTGCCATCATTAAAATATTTCTTCAGGAGGTTATTTCAAATGTTGTGGCAATACTGCTAAAAGCCGTCTGCTATTCATATACTTGACCTCAAGTTAGGGGATGAATAGTGTCTCTCTTGCCAATAAACTTTCCTTTTATGTTAGGAAAGGAAGAAAAAAGTAAGAAGGGAGAAAGAGAATATGTAAGGAGGTACAGTAAACGATGTCATAGTAGGCTTAACTTCATGTTCCGATTGCGAGCAACTCGTCCTCTAATTGTCTACCTCAGATCATTTACTGTTGCTTTGGTTATGGCGACTTCTTAATTAATGTTAAGAAGATGTGCTCATGTCAGATGGAAGTGAAAGTGACGAACCCTTTCAAAGGTGACCTCTGCTCAGGTGACCTTTGAAACGTGGATTCAAGAATTCTTTCCTTGCCGACTTACACAGACTACCAGACCTGGCCGAAGATGACCTCACTGATCTAAAGACAAGGGGAACTGTAAGAAATAAATTTAAAACGTTCATAGAGAATTCTAATGTTCTTTGACACAAGCTTGCTCCTCGTTGTCAAAGCGAGCCATGAGTGTTCTGATTTCGAACTTGCTTGTATCCTCAATTCTGCGTGTCAGGATTTGCCGGCTCTTTTTGCTAAAATGAGGCGTAAAAGAGAAATCGGTTGGATGTCTGAGTTGTCATTCGCGACAAGGAGCAACAACCTTCCCTTTGAAATGAAACCTTGGAAATAGTTGCAGTTTCCTTTTATGTTGAATTTACAGAAAATGGACATGATTGAAAAACCGGATGCTTTGTAAAGACTGTTTGAATGATTTATGTATGAGGAATTCAATTAAAAGTATGTTCAATACATGCAAAAGGTCCTGTTTATGTGAGTATACGCATTTTTCTAGGGAGGGTGCCAGTAGCTTTCATCAGATTCTCAAGGGAGTTTGTTACTCAAAAAGTGATGAGAACCACTGCAATGGTCGCTTGTTCCTCATCAGTGATGAATTAAATTTCCAGATATTAATTGGCTGAGTTCACAAGTCTTGAGCTGGCTGTTACAGAAGCAGGATAACACAGAGGAAAATAGTGAATCCCAAAAATGCATGCGCTTTTAGACAAAGAGCGAGACTATTACAAAAACAGAGAGAAATTTATCATCAAGCTCCCTCTAAAGTTTGACGGCAAACCTTGGAGGTTATAAGTAACCTCAAGGGAAGCTTAAGAAAGATAATTCAGTTTTAAAAAGCTAAAGACTAAATGTTTTTCCACAGTGATCATTCAAGTTAGGATCCAAATCAGTTAATTATAGTGATGTAGAGAATAATTTCAGTTGTAGTCCTTTAACTACTCTTGGCAGTGTTGGAAAATGCTAGGCGTAATATAGTACTTACTCTCATAAAAAATCAATCTCGTTTGTGTTGACAGGGTAATGACACCCAAGAAGCGGTTTTCGTTTTTTCTTTCATGCAACAACACCAAGAAAAGTAAATCAGCTCCTCCTAATGACAATATAAAAAAAAAAGCAATGCTATTACTGTTTTCAGATAAGTGACAACTTTTCTCACTAGATAACTAAGGCAGAAAATTTTACAAAGGCAAAAAAAAAAAGGGGGGGGAAGGGGGCGGCAAGGTTCCTGAATTTTAGAGTTGGCCAAAAAAAAATGGAATTACTCTCCACAAAATATCTATGGAATCGAACTTACAACTAAATTCATGTGAGAACAGGGATCTCATCTTGAAACTTTAGCAATTATTAAAGTAAATTAATAATTTGTTAATTATAATTTGTTACTAGTTGTCCAACCTTTTGATCTTATTTTAGGATAAGTTTTTTATTTAACAAGTTAGTATCGTTTATTAGTTCGATGAACTCTGTAAGGGAGTCATATGACTTCGCAGTTTTGCTTTGTTTACCGCCTTCTCCCCCGGTATAACTGAACCATTGAAGTGCCGTATTGACGATCGTTGTTTTTCTCTCCTATGAGCTGTGTTGACTCGAGTGGAAGGCTTGATCGTAAGGGTGGTGATTCGTGACAGAGTTAGTTCGAGTTCCTCCTCACAGCCTGACGCTTTGCCACTTAATCTTTGGTCACTTCTGCAGTTTTGTACGGAGATTTGGAGATTTGGATCACGGCTTCTATAATCCTTCGCTGCCTTGTGTGTGGTCGCTGGTGTTTGTCACCCACGGCATTCATCAGCCACGCCCCTTCCCTCGTTCGTCGGAAGGATTCCGAACGAGTTGGACGTATCTAATGTGAACGGTCGGTGCAGTTTGTGGCGTGCGAGATCCGTTGACGTCCCGGATTCTCGGAGGCTACCACCCTCGGTGTTCCCGTGGTATTTTGGGTTACCTGCAGGCATTGCAGCTTGACCCGGTTGACCTCTGCATCAGCGTCAGTGAGTTCTTGGAACTCGTGGAGACAAGTAGGGCGGCTTTCTACAGGTATGAGATGTTTTTATAACTATTAAGACGATCGTGGATCGCTGGGTACCTGTAGATTTGCACGCCCTTGTTTGCAGTACGGTCTTCTGGATCTTGTATGACCTGAGAAGATGATTCACTAAGCCTTTCGTGATTATTCCTTTCAATCAATTTGTAAGGTTATTTTTTGTAATGTATTGTTTATTAACTTAAGTTAGTTTGTATGTATTAGGTAGAAATAATTTTAAGTTTCCCCTCTTATTTTCTCTTGCTTCCTTCTGCCTTACTTATTTTCTTAGGTTAGTTTTGTCTGGCCAGTTATTTGGAAGGTACCTGCCTGAAGTTTCATATTTATTATTTCCTATTTCTTATCTTAGGGTTTAATTTAGCTGTAGGTGATCTTTTAAAGATCTTAAGGTTGGTTTTTCCCTTGATATATATATTAATTTTGATTATTAATTTTGCCAACCGTTACCTTTTTCTGGTGTAAATAAATATTGTAACTTTTGTTGAGGTGTTTGCTCTTTTGTTCCTAAGTTGCTGTGTTACATTTCTACTGACCGCAAATTCTGAGTAGAGACAAGAACCCTTGAAATTACGGCCGTAAATAAGGTCGTAACAGCAATAAAGAAAAAAAATGTATAAAAAAGAATAATACTATACGCCGCTTCCGGTATTGTCAAAAGTAGCTTTTGGTGGGAAGCGTTTTTCGACTGAACCCCAGAGCGTTTGTGAACCCGATACTATAAAGGCGGCCTTTTACACAGAAATAAGCATTTCCCTTTGTAGGTACTATAGCTCAAGGAACACTCCGCTTCGTCGTGCTGGTACCGATTCAGTTTCTCTGTTCACTTTCGGATGAAATGGACCTTACTGGACGAAACTGGCGAAGAAAGAGTACAAAAAAGGGGACAACTAGCGTATGCGTTCGTTTTCGTTTAGTCAAGGCTTGAACTCTGAGATTGCTGCACATTTTTGTGTCTATTGAAGACACAGTGGCATTGCAGGCTTACAGCAGACAACTGAAGCGGAAGTGTCCTTAACAGAAAAAAAATATATATATATATATAGGGTATCGAGTCTTGCCGAACAAAAAAAAAAAAAAAAATCCATCGTATTCAATAAACCCTCTATAGAGTGATGCAGCCCTGGAGCTGACGCCAGCAATTCCAAAGACAGTTGTAACTGAAGCAGGTGCGTTTATATAATTACAATATGTATATATACAGCTAACAACAATATCTTGGTACATAGTTTCGTCCATACTAGTTTCGATCGTGCGGTTCGTCCAAAGTTTTGCTCTATGAAGAACCTTACTGTACTTGGTATCGTATAAGGATATGTGCAAACGGAAACGCTGCTCGCTACGTGAAATTTCAACGCATAAGAGTAACTTAACGCAAAAGCGTGCGTTCCTTGTTTCGTTATAAGAAATTGTGAGATATATCTGCCATCTAGAAGTACATTACTCGTCATAAGGCAGGCCATCCAGCAATGCACGATGCTTCTGAGGAGCCGCGACAGGGAATCGTAGTCAAATAAACTAACATTAATCACCCAGCGGCAGGCCAGCGAATCATCGCTTTTGTTGATAAAACGTCAGGGCCAAGCTTTGGGTAAACACAGTATTCGGTGATCATACGTGATTGTGCTGTAAATAAACAACTGCTTCGTGATTATCGTCGGTATTGTCAATCATGGAACGATAATATTATGGCTATAAGTAGTTCAGCCAACGTAGAGTCTATGCAAGTGTTCGATATGACCGAGCCGTCCCTGGTAATGTGGGTGGCTTCGTTGGTAACAGTAAAGCTAATATGGCTGAAGTCTTGTGTTCTCACATGATGGTGAGTGCGATGATAATGAGCCATTGTTTGGTAGTAACTATTGGTGTAGTGCTGTTCTAGAGCAAGACATTCTCATCATAGGTGAGGGTATACAGAGGAAAACAGTGATGTTAAAGGCGAAAGTGATCACCCGACTGCGAAACAGCAGCAATTCGCTCATACAAAGCATCCTAAGGAGTGAGGCAAGAAGATCTAAATTGTTGGGAAAATGAGGCGTTTGTTTCCTAAACTTAATATCTGTTTCTGCAAAATATAATCTGCAAAATCTGTCATTATTATTGTATCGGTGCGATTATTGTTATTAACGGTATTTTCCTTTTTTCATTATTGCAGTGATTATAATCAATCTAGTTTTGTTACATGCCATTTTCTAACTATTCTCAATTTTATTACGGTTATGACCATTACTTTCATTACCATCTTTTATACAACCTCAGCAAGTGTGGATATTGCCGATTAGTAACTTTTTAAAAAATTTATCTTATGTATCTAGACAGTGTATATTATTGTTATAATTTTTTATTCATCCCAATGCCGTGTGGCAAGTTTGAACTCCCACCAATTCTGAAGCCAGCGTATAAGTGCCACCATCAAGCTGAAGTATAGCAGAAAAGGGGAAGACTGGTTAGTAGACCAGCAGATGTATGTGCTTCTAATGTTGCCAAAATCCCAAAAGAACCTTGGCCTTCCCTATTGAAAGGGCTGGTACCAAGAAAACCGTTCCACCAAGGACGAGTAGTTTTCCACACAGGGGGATGAGGTGATTCATTAAATCTTCAAAGTATATTGATCATAGGGGCTATATTTAGATGTCATTCCTCTAAGGCCGAAGAGAACAAGAAGTGGACACTGAGCTGGTCTGTCACTTTTAAGAGAAGGTAAATAATATTTTGCAAAACTACTGCTTTCCTCTCTATGTATGCAATAACCACTGTGAGGACCCCATATTGCTGGGCAAAAGTTGTATGAGGTTAGAGGTTAGTACACAAACAATGGACTTGAGTAGCACAAATTCAAACGCTAGGAAAATGGCAGGTTATCAAATGAACATATACAACTTCAACCATTTTTCCCCCACGCATTGCACCCGCAAACATACCCCGGTATGTCAATTTTTTTATTTCGCCTCAGCACTAAGGCAAGGCATGAAAGCACCTTGATTGATTGGATGACAGCTAGCATTATAAAACAACTTGAAGCATCAATAAAAACAATATTTTGGGGAATTTTTTTAAAAGGAAACCAGTTAAAACTCATAAAAAGAATATGCCGGCGCATTATTGAACAAATATCTCAAAACGTGTCTTTATTTAACGTACGTCTTACACTCCCGCCTCCGTAAATAGTCAATATTTACTATAACCCCGAACTGCGTCGTTTTCCGCTGACTCACAGTTGTAATAAGCGCATGCCGTGCGGAAGCTCTCCCGCCTTCCTTATGACAGCAAATTTTATGAATGTTCACACCCTCGACTATTCCCATGTGACTGTCAATAGTTAATGATAGCAAGTTTCTAATGTAACATGTTCAATTATTAGGGATGGCCCTTTTTCATGTAACAGATTCAATTATTAAAGATAGAAAGTTTCTCATGTGATAGATTCAATTAATGTTAGGAAGTTTCTGGTGACAGATTCAATAATTAACGGTAGAAATTTTCTCATGAGACAGATTCAGTTGTTAAGGATAGCAAGTTTCTCATGTGACAAATTCAACAATTAAGGATAACAAGTTTCTCATATAACATGTTCAGTTGTTAAGGATAGGAAGCTTGTCATGTAACCGATTCAGTTATTAACTAAACGAAATATCTGACGTGACAGATTCAGTTGTTAAGGATAACAAGTTTCTCATGTAACAGATTGAATTGTTAACCTAACAGACACAAAACAGTCGAAGAAAAAGCTCCATAGCTGAGTAACATTATTATTCGAAGTAATATTACTAGAAATAAAATAAACATGAAATTATATAACTAACACAAGGATTTTTTTCTGGTGCACGATGGAAAACACATAATTAAAACCTTCCTAACAAAGTTAGTTAAAACAACTTGTGCTGCGACCTCCACCCTCCTCGGTATGCAAGCAAGATTTTCCACTCACACTAAAGTTGTAAACATTATATTCCTAACTTTACGTGGAGTGGTCTTCATAACTGATACTCATACTTAGTACTACTTATATACTAACAACAAGGATCTAATAAAAAGGACAGAAATTAAACATGTTCATATACTCTCAGTTATAAGTGGAAACACAAAATAATCTAACAGAAATTTAGTCTAAATTCAATATACCAAATAAATTGAAACGTGCTAAAATCCACGGTAAAATAAAGCCTTGTTTCGCCAACGAAAATCAAAATACATACGGTATATTTCAAAAGTGTGTCAATACAGAAAAAGTAATTTTTTGTACAGATGAAAGAGTGCGGTGGATTAACTACCAGAAATAGGCAGACTTTTTGATTATATTCCACATGTATTCTTTTTGTCAAGTCGAGCTGCAAACAAGGTATTTGGTCAGTACAGCATCACGACCCTTCCAAAACATTAGTTTTATTTCTGAGAGAGAATTACTCTCAAACATTATGGACTGTATTTTAACAGTCTCCTACTGTGTAAGAAAGATCGACAATGTAAGGAACAAAAATGAAAAATGATAATAATAAAAAAGATTAATGCTCTAAGATTTAGCCGAGTGATTATGTGCTGATAATTTAACAAAATTCGCAAATGGGATTTGAATTATTATTAAAAGCAATGTGATTAAGGAGGATAGATGAGAGGCGAAAGATGCAGTAGATTAGCGGCTAGGATTTGGTGTAATCTAGATGTTTCATGTATAAATATATGTAATGTTATGAAAAAAAGTGTATTTTAACGAGTTATGTTGGGAAAGATGTGAAACCTTTTCAAAGAGATTGTACAGACTAAAAGTGCTGGAACTTTGTTAGTAACAATAACTAACGAGCAGTCTTCAGGAAAGAGCTCGTCCCTTTGTCCGCTCTCTTCCCTCAGAAGCCTTTTGAACTGAGGCAAATAAAGGAAATATATATATATATATATATATATATATATATATATATATATATATATATATATATATATATATATATATATAATGTGTGTGTGTGTATATATATATTAAATATATTTATTAATTTTATATATAATATATATAATTAAAATAATAATATAAGATATAAATATAAATCTTTATTTATTTTTTTTAATTTATTTATTTTATTTATTTTATTTATTATTTATTATATATAAATATATGATATATATTATATATATTTATATATATATATATATATAATATATTATGCTATATATATATATATATATATAATAATCTTTATGTTATTTATTTATTTATTATTTAGATATTTATATTATTATATAATATATATATATTATATATCTATATATATATTATAATATATATATATATATTATTACCTAATATATAATATAACTAGTACATAATCTATATACATAGATAACAATATACTTAATATAGATACATAATATATATATATATATAGATATATACTATATATATATTATATATCATATATATCTTATATATATCTTTATATGTATATTATTAATATATAGATATATAGTATTTTTGTGAGTTCATATATCTATAATTTACCAGATATCATAATTGCTCGGTCTCCTCTGCAGGTATACCTAAAATAAGACAAAAACTCAAAACAAAAAAGAACTTAAAACAACGTCAGAACAAGTATTGTATTGTTTATGTCAAAGTCAGTCCTGTATAAAGAAATAATCAGACCTTGTAACAAGAGTCTATGTATTGTTCCTCGCATGGCGCAACATCGCAGCAATTGAGATAGTTGATGGAAATTTTGCTGATTAGTCCAATTGACCCGGATGCAATAATCAACCTCAAATTAATTAACCTGACGCTGATAAAGCCTTTGGGATGAGAGTTCTCGTATTAAAAAGATGTAAAAGAAATTTATTTTAGTGAGATTCCATTGTGGTGAGATCGGCGTTTATATTAAAATCCGGGGATAGACTGGTCTTTTCGTCCTGTATACATAATAGAGGTTCTCTTTGTCTATACTTCTGACAAACACGGAAAATGGTTATTACATCCGTTGTATGTAGCAAACCTGAAAAAGAAAAATAAGATATGGACCCACAAGTGTATCATGATACTTTTAATGATTGTCCAGATAACTGAATTAATATTATTAGCCACCAATCAATGTTAAGTCATATGATTATCTCCACAATCCCCGGGATGTTATATATATATATATATATATATAGATATATATATATATATATATATATATATATATATATATATATATATATATATATATATATATATAAATATATCTATAGATATATATATATAGTATATATATACATCATACATACATATACATACATACTATACTTACAGGTATATCAAGAGAAGGACGGATAGATATAGTAAATACAATATAATTCCAAAAGGATCCACGTTCTTAAAAAGAAATAATATAATGCCAGAATTTTTTCCTTGGTCTAATATTGGGTTAGGGCCAAAAGAAAATCCCAGTAATTTCCAATAATTTTTCCTTCTCATATTTCCATCGGAGATTTTAAACATTGCCTCAGGTGTCCGCTATGCGAGAGGTGTGTCAATACTTTTACCCTGCAGCTCTTATCGAAAAATCTCGACTGAGCAAAAATGAAATGAATCTTAATTAAATGACAGTAAGAAAAATCCAAAGTGACGTCAAAATCCACTGTGTTTGGAGGAGAGATGAAGACTTAATGGTCCTCTGAATCACACACTACACACTATAATTATATAATATATATATATATATATATATATATATATATATATATATATATATATATATATATATATATATATATATTTGTGGGTGTCTGCCTGTATTATTCTCTTCCTGTGATATGCGGCTTTGCAAAACAGTGTGACGTTTCTCAGTGGTGTGCTGGCATATACACATCCAACTGTTTTCTTATGCATCCCTCTATAAGATCGCTGTCAAATCCGTCATTAGTAAGGAGTTACCTAACACGTTCGCACTCTCATGTACACGGCTACCACGGAACATTTGCAATTATCAGGGCACCGCCCACAGGCGTTAAGACACCGACCCACACTGCGATATGCCTTTTGGTACACATTCAAAAGGAACACAAAGTCTGCAAAATGTCTCGGGGATAAAACGTAGTCATACAGCTCTGCACTGAAGATACTTTCATCGCAAAAACATTCCTGTCTATTCGAATACTATGCCAAGAAGGCTCCAAAACTGATAAATCTCGTTCCTTAATGCCTATTCACTCTTGGATATCGTTTCTAGGCTCACACTCAACCTAAACAAAGAAATAAAAACTTTTATATCTGTTTAAAAAAAGGCTGTTAATTATGCTTATTCTCAGTGGCACGAAGCTTCATGCCTGAGATGACTTAAAAGATTGAAATAAAATGGAAACGCTGCTTTTCGTTGCCATGCTGATTAATCTAAAATGCGACCTTTCAGCAGCTTGAGGAGATTACCGTTAAAATATTATAGTCAGAATTAAAACTTATTCCCTCTTGCATAATCCACAAGAGAGAGAGAGGGAGATTTATACAATCAGAGATTTGGATTTTGCTTACTTTATTTAAGTTTGAATCAGTACATTTGGTTCAAGTGCGACGTCGAAAGCACTGATTTATACCAAAGAGTTTTGCGACTTTCTGAGTGTTTAGACATTGCCGGTTTGCTTTATTTTCTGCTGTAGTTATAATTCCAAGGACTTCTCATGGCTGTGATATATGTGGGTAATTGATGTGTCGTTCACGTGTTCCCGGATGTAGCTCTGGATAAGGGCTAAATAGATACGTTCTTCAAGGGGGGAAAATAAATCTGGTATTCTCATTATTATCATTGACCAAAATTAGTACTGTACATCAGCACAGTATCAGAGGGATATGCTTAATAATGAATTTATCTCTCTCTCTCTGTCTGTCTCTCTCTCTCTCTCTCTCTCTCTCTCTCTCTCTCGTGTTAAGGCGTCTTGCTCATAACTGAACAACTACTGTTCAAATCTAGAACCGGACAACGAGGAACAGATGAGTGGGTTCCCTAAAGATCCAGAGTACCTCTGTTAACCTAAGCAGTGGATTCAGTGCCTATTTGTTCGATGTTTCTAGAACGAGATTATTCTCAGCCAATTGAG
Organism: Macrobrachium nipponense; assembly: GCF_015104395.2. Classification (NCBI taxonomy): domain Eukaryota; kingdom Metazoa; phylum Arthropoda; class Malacostraca; order Decapoda; family Palaemonidae; genus Macrobrachium; species Macrobrachium nipponense. Next base: position 6,720,273 of record NC_087201.1, read on the forward strand.
GTGGAACCATTCATAGAATATTCAGATATGTTGTTTCTCCGTCTCCTCCAGTTCATGTGGACATACCTAATCCATGGTTTTGTCTCTGCCAATATCTGTGTGTGACAGTCTTCGTCTCTCATATAAGACTGATTATAATATTCAACTTTACTTTTTAACATTGCAAGACTTTCTGATATCTCCTAACTGAATCTCTACTTATGAGAAGGCTAAAGTAGAGCATAGATGTTACCGGCATCTCTTTTAGATTTCTGTCGCCCTCAAGGCTGCAAATTGGTATGTTGATCATCCACCCTCTAATCATTAATCATACCAAATTACAGCCTTCTAACTTTAGTATTGTTTGTCTTAATTGAAAGTTAGAGTTAGCCATGATCGTTCATCTGATACTGCAACAACACGGTCCACCAAGGTTGGCTGAGAGTTTCATACAGCATTATATGCTTTACAGAAATCTCGTTCGGTGCATTTTTTACTTGTTTATAGTAGTCTCACCATGTGCTCAGCCATCGTAATTGGTGATTCGGCATTAGCACAAATATCCGTTCATATTCTGTCTTTTGCGGCTACGACATCAAAGTTGTCAACTCAAGTCAACCTTTTCAATGATCAAAGGTCACCTCGAGAATTTATTGCTTTTCTCTACTTTCTGTCAGTCCCTAGATTTTCTTCCTTTGAAAGGATAATACAACAACCACTGGAATGAGAGAAGTTTTTGATATTCATTTTTCTCGTAATTAACTAAGACTGATTTCGACTTTATCGTTTCCGTTTCTCATTAAAAAGGCAAAAGTATTACTTGTATCTTCATGTAAGCGTTACTGTTAATCAACAATCATTTCCCTATTCATTATCCAAATTTACACAAAATCAATATAATGTTCTATTACACGATTTGCTTTTATAGCACAAAATGTGTTATAGCTAGACATAATTTTTACGTAAAATTTTACATATTCTGCGGGTAAGTGCAATATCAGCATTGAGGTACTGTATCTTTCGAGTCACAATTAAACACAGCTATATTGGCAGACAGTTCCTCATTAGTAAGGTTGCAAGTAATGCTGTGAAAAAGGATAGAAGGTTGCATTCCCATTTCCCCCCACCCCCAACTCCCCCTTCCATTTGTTTATGTTATTTTGGAAATCATGAACTATAATTAGACTTATTTACCATAAGCATAAAGTTTTAAAACCGAAGGTTAAGACACAGACTCCTTATTAAAGACAGGAATGAAAATAGTATGACCTTAAATGACCACGTTGACAACATATCGCTCAAGTCACAGAGTAATACTTCGGAGACAGTTAACCTTCCATCCTATCGCCCCCAACAGCCAATCAGTGAATTGAGCTTTGTATAAATAAACAGAACGTCATCATCCCCCTTTAGGTTGCAAGTCCGGCGTTGGCACAAGGCACTTTACAAACAAAGTCCTGTGTACCTTCAGAGTAGTTGAGAAATAAAACTGGGTCGACATTTATCCTCCCAAATGGCTATTTACTCTGTCGGTTGTATCCAGACTATTAAGATTCGTTCAATTATGGCAAAAGGCCGTCGCACTCCAGGTTGCTTTTTTTTTCTTTTCCAGACAGACGCATCTCCTCGGAAGGGTCACGTGACCTATCCCCCTTTCTTTTAACTTCCTCTCCCTGCAAAACTTGAACTAACTATCCGTGTCTTGCTTCTTGTGGGATCTTGTCTTTTCGTTTTCAGGAAAAGGAAAATCGTTAAGCAATGTCGGCTCATGGATTCTAAAGAATCAGTCGTTCATGGTCTTAGTAGACGGTGAGGGGTTGAGGAAATCGAGGAAAAGAGAAAGGCGAAAACCAGTGACGTTCGCAGGCTTAGTTCCTGAAGGAAAACGAATTTCCTTGACCAATTCATTAGGGACGTGGAAGAAAGATTTTACGTATTACAGTCCAGTTGAAAAGCAGTGAAGTTCGGTGTTGAAAAGGATCCAGAGAGAGAAAGGAAGACCATTTGCACCATCAACTGAAAATTACGGTCTGCTAATCTGGTCACAGAACTAAGCACATAGTACGGGGGAATTTGTTGAATCGTGGATATTATACTAACAAAGAAAAGTATACATCATTAGAAAGGTAATCTTATCTACTTATATTTCGTATATAATAATGTTCTCGATAAAATGTATAGTTTAGGATTATGACGCGAAAATGTCAACAAATCACGATTTCGGGGATGTCCCCCCAAAAATATATGTAATTTATTATTATATTTTTTGGTAATACTAGGGACGTATCAGAACACATTGGTTAAGGAATTCTTCGGTTACAAATTTTTTTTCCCTGTTCGACCCTTATATTCCCTTCCTAATATCAGTTCAAAGCGATATAAGCTAAATAGGAGGTATGAAAGCGAAGGCAATTGTTTCCCTGTACTTAGTTATGTAAATATAAAACTTTCAAGAATTTATTTAGGAGCAGATTTGGTTATCGTAGCTAAAGACCTTCATAGTGATGTAGTGCCGTCAGTGCACCTCACGCAGTCTCCTTTAGGCATTACTGAAGGTTCTTCGCAGCGTCCCTTCAGCCCCTAGATGCAACGGACACCATTTCTTATACTGTACCTCTAGTCATATTCTTTTTCCTTCCATCTTACTTTCCACCCTCTCCTAACAATTCTCTCAATTTCTTATTCAATGGTGAATGACCTCATAGGTCATTGGGCTCTTGCCCTTTGGCCTAAATTTTATATTCCATTCCATCCCATTGGAGCTAAACACTGTATTCTATCATCTATTTTTTTTAATAATAATTCAATTTGTTATCTCCACTACAGGGATCATGGTGGAAATTTAATTAATTGCCTAAAATTAATAATAATAATAATAATAATAATAATAATAATAATAATAATAATAATAATAATAATAATAATAATAATAATAATATTAATAATAATAATAATTATAATAAATTCCATGTTATCACGACTCCACATCGCGTAGGAAACACACAATCCAAAAATTTATTTTTACTTATGTTGTTAGGAAAATAATATTGTAAAAATATTAATTTTTCCCACTTACAAAATTTACGAACATAATTCACCTTAGTGAATATGGTATCATAATATGGTTTATTAATTTTGATGGCAGAGTCAACATTGGCCGAAAGTTATAAACCATTCGGCTATCAGACGGAGCATATGCACTTATCAATAGTAATTTCCCCTTTGTGTAAGTTATTTGCAAGATATAATATATAATATATAATATATATATATATATATATATATATATATATATAATATATATATATATATATATATATCGAAGAGAGATAGAGAGTAGAGAGAGAGAGAGAGAGAGAAGAGAGAGAGAGAGAGCGAGAGGGAAGAGAGGAGAGATGAGAAGAGAGAGAGAGAGAGATATTTATTTATATATATATTATATATATATATATATATATATATATATATATATATATAATATATATATGTACTATATATATATATATATATATATATATATATATATATATATATATATATATATATATACACACACACAATTGTTTATACTTATATGTATGTGTAATACCACTGCGATGCTAAATTGAATTTTATGATGTGGAGACTAGCAGGTCCATCTTACGAAGATAAACTGGTATGAGGTGAAGATTTTTTTCAAAGGGAAGATTTAAAAGCATCCGTCATCAGTCGAACTAAGAATATCATCCAAACAGGAGGGCTTTGAAAAGCGGATATCATGGTTGAGCGCATCCTTCAAAAGAGAACTGAACAGCTTAAAAAATTTGTATACGTTCTGCTGAAGATAATAGTGCAGACTGCTTCATTTTAATAACGAATATCGTTTGCTATTAATTAGTACGTTTGTAAAAAAAATTATCCATCAGGAATCAGAAATTACTTTCCCTATTTTGATAATTAGTTGGGTTCTAAAGATTTAATCCATCAATAATCCAAAGATTACTTTTCCTGTTTTGATAATTAGTTATTTTCTAAAAAAAAAATATCCATTAGGAATTCAAAGATTACTTTTCGTGTTTTGATAATTAGTTATTTTCTAAAAAATTGATCCATTAGGAATTCAAAGATTACTTTTCCTGTTTTGATAATTAATAAGGTTTTATAGAATTAATTCGCTAAGAATTCAAAGACTACTTGTCCTTTTTTGATAATTAGTTTAGTTCTGAAAATTGATCCAGCAGTAATCCAAAGATTACATTTCCATTTGGATAATTAGTTGAGTTCTAAAGAATTGATCCATCAGGAATCCAAAGATTACTTTTAGTCTATTGTTTTTTTTAAATCAGATGTAAACATAATAATTTTGCTAAGACTTTTTTTGTCAACGTTCAGTTAAATTTTTGTATTTAATTTTACCATAGTTTTTCTATTTTTCTTCATCACTATGTTCACTCTTGACAATAGAGAGAGGAAGAGAGAGAGAGAGAGAGAATATAACTTCATGGGAACAAGGATAGAAATACCTCTTCGATGTCCATAATCACTGGATTATTCACTGCAATAAGATCTGTGTATGGGCTCTCCGGTATCCACAAAAACAAATTAGTTAAACACAAGAAGAAAGCGCCTTAGTGACGTGATCGGTATGGTCTTGGCCTGCCACCTCGGTGGCCGCGAGTTCGATTCTCGGGCATTCCTTTGAGGAGTTAGAGATGTGTATTTCTGGTGATAGAAGATCACTCTCGACGTGGTTCGGAAGTCACGTAAAGCCGTTGGTCCCGTTGCTGAATAACCACTTGTTCCATGCAACGGAAAAACACCATACAAACAAACAAACAGACGCAAGAATAAATATGCTTGACTATAGTAAATGTCCCCATCTCTTCAGATTTCACCTATAAGCAAAAAAAAAAAAAAAAAAAAAGTCATTCCATAAGATCAAAGGAAATTCTTATCTGCAAACAGTAAATGTTCTGTAGTTTCACGCAGCATCCTACAATTTCGAATGAAACGATGACCTCTCAAAACAAACAAGGCCACAAGGTCAAAATTAATGAGACTTTTGGGAATTAACTTGTGATAATGTAAAATGTTGTGATATATGACGAAATTTCTTTTAACCATATTTTTTTTAGTACAGACAAGAGACTCAAGAGATCAGTTTACTCTCTAAAATCATTTTTGAAATGTGTGAAGATTTAATTGCTTTTTATGTGAAGAACACATTCATTATTATTCTTTGCATAAATGTAAACTCTTTTCAAGTTATTTATAGCAAAAACGCAATAATATTGTGTCTAATACTTTTAGCTTTGTTGATATGACACTTCCACAGTGAAGTTGATGAAGACAGCTTCGTAATTTACGCTGTCTTTGGACTTTGGACTTTGGTAATGATTGTAATTGAATCATTAGACGGTATCGCTCTTCCCAACATACTCCTAATAGTTCTTCGGAAACATGCGCTCAATTTTATGCAGTTCATTATCGCCGGAGCCATTTGCAGCATTAGTCTTTGCCTGAAAGCATACATTCCCAGGGATTATGCTTGACGCTTGATCCTCTTGACGAGGACCACTTCTGAATTAGTTCTCAGTTTGAAAGTTTTTTTTCTCTCTCACTCTCTCTTTTTATGTAAAGCAATGCAAACAAGAAGTTCGTTCATATCCTGATGTTCATCGCACCTTAAACCGCTTCTGATAGCCGTACCCAGATGCCCATGGGCGACTAGTCCTTCCGAAACTTTAGCAATATCAGTAGCAATTGCATTGGATTCCAAGTAAACATCACCATTTGAAACAAACTCATGTCAAGTACTATGATGTATGTACATGTAGAGGTAATTAGCGTTATCAGCGTGACTTCTTTTTTAAGGTTGATTAGATCATATCATTTTTTTTCCGAAGCATCAGCATATATACCATCTACCTAATCTATCAACTCACAATGGGGCCATACCCACGAGCCTATAAAAGATGCTTGTCACTCTGTTATCCTGTCAGAAGCTCTGTATCCTCTACATGAGGACATAGCTAAACGACGCCTAACTTTCCATGAAACAGTTGATTTAAAATGTCACCCACATCAGGATGCCAAAGAGATTTCAATGAAAGCTGAGCTGGATAAAAAAAAAATGTTTGCGGTGTCGTAGTCGTTAATGCTGTTCTCTTTTTATCTCCAGTCTTTCAGACCGCTCGTGACCTGAAGATTATATGTTTTTCATTGAACTACGAAGTCTTTTAGAAAATATTGTCTTCAGTGGTGGAACTATCAGGGACAGAGAGTTAAATATGAACATAATAAATTTTGTATTCATGATCAATCACCTATGACCTTTTGTGTGCTGGGGACAATATGCTATGCTGTAGTACTCCATGCTCAAGGGATTATATGGAGTATAGAAATCCTATAACCTACAGGAAAAATTCCACAAAAACTGCGTTTCCAGATTACAATTATAGTCAAGGACAACCTTGACTATAATTGTAATCTGGGAATGCAGTTTTTGTGCTTTTTCTCCCTATGTTGCCATTTATTGTTTTTAATGATTTCCAGTCTGTTACTTCGACTGCATTAGTATTACCTTAGGGTCGGTATTTTATGCCGCGTAAACACATAATGTCTTCATTTTTAATGTTAAGAAATATTTTAAAATGAACTGTTAACGCATTTTGTGTATTTCTGGTAATCTTACGAGTGGTTCTACAAACACCCCCTTTGTCACATCCATTGCTGTGATGGTGCATTTATGGATGAAGATATGACAGGAAACAGGAAAGTGTTGATGATATTGTCCATAGAAAATATTCAGCTACACTTTATTGATAACATTTGCATTGTATTGTTATTTTTAAGTAAGCCTTTTCAACAAGCAGAAGTTGCCTGGAAAGTTGCAGGGATCCTTTTGCACTTGAATGTTTGTTTGAAAGTGTTCAGATATGGATAGGGTTTGAGTTTTCAGCATACGGCCTCTTCTTGTGGAAACTGGAAGTCTTTGTAGGTAAAGATAAAATTTTTTTGTCAATGACCACGAAATTCAATGGCAGATTAGCCTCCCGTCCTTGAAATCCAGAAAAAAGGGTCAAATGGCAGAACATGGAAAATGGGATAAACATAGATTTACTGATTATGGGATAAATTAGGCATGCAAATTTAGGGAGGGTTAGAATTTAACTTCAGTAAGATACGGCGAAGGTGACAGTTTGAGGATTTTTTGGGCAAGGTGAAGTGTGGCAGTAGAACTAATTGTGGAACTGATTTTATAACAACACCTATGAGGGGGAAAGGACAACAGTTTAGGAGAAACGTTTTGGCGAGACTAAGGCCCTGTCCACATTAGCAGGCAGCCTCTGATGGGTAAACACTGTTTCCATAACCCATTCCACTATGCTGACCGACCGAGTATGGAGCCATAGCGATGCGATTGTCTAGTAACACTGCTTCAGAAGCAATAGAAAATATAAACAGCTGGAAGTGCACGACGGGCATGCCTGCTAGTGTGTACAGGACATAACTCTGTCTCTTGCTGAGTTTGTGGGATAACATAGTGCGGTCGTGCTATGTATGAATTTGAAAGTGGGAATGGAATGGAGAACCTGGATTAAATGGCAGAAAAGGGAATCTTGTCTCAGCTGTTTTTGGAAACTGGGTTTGATTGTTGTAAAAGTATGGTATTCAACAGGGAATTCATTTAAGTATACTTAAAAATAAATAAATGAATAAATAACAAGAGCTGGCTCGGCTCGGTCTCTGGAAGACAGAATTGAATATATTTGAGAGAGGAGGAGTGTCTGGAAGTTGATCAAGTCATTATTTGAGTGAAGCTCAAGTTAAAGTTGATGACAGTTTAATTAACGTTGTGATGAAGAAAACATGCAAAATTAAGAAAGGAATGTCCAAAAAGGAAGGAAATGAGAATATATATGTATGTGTGTGTGTACGTTCGTGTTGGTATGTATGTATGAATGTATGTATGTATGTATAGCATCATCAGTACAGATCGTGAGACTGGAATGTCATGTCATGTCCCTCCCCTTAGCTATTTGATGACTTTCGAATCTTATAGCCTTGTAAGAATGCCATTACTTTCCTATCTCGGAATCGCTCATAGCATAAACGGGCAACTCCACTTATCTGTGGAGAAGGGTGCACGAACTCACCTGGACTTCCTACAGCTGTAATGTTCTGGAAGTTGAAGTTGAAGATGTTTTGCAATCACAATATATTGAGATCAATAAATATTTATGATATAACTAAGGTGGAGATAATTAGGATGCCCCTCAAGACACTAAAAGACTGGACAAAAATATGAGTAAGGTTCTGCTATTTCAAGAGAACTATTACTGAAACTTGAGAAAAACTGATGCGAGAGTTTTATTGCCTTTTAATGCAGTTATCAGACAGTAGGATAACTTATTGTTCTACTTTTATATGGTTATGTTTATTTGCTCATTAATTTGGCAAGTGATTTTTAAAGTAAAAAAATAGAAAATGTTCTTATCAGTCAAATAATATATCAGGGAATAGTTCATAAACAACGAATAACATTACTTACTCTACATTAAAAATTCTCATTTTAGATGAGTTAACTAGAAAATTTTTACATTTTCGTTTGAACTAAGGGCTGTTTATAATCTTGGAGCATCCATTGTATAACTTTTTCTGATACCTTTCTCATACCCAATTCTTCATAGCTGGGCATTCATTATATGCTATCAAACTATGTCATTAAGATTACATTTTCATTAGCATGTCCATTAGAACTGTCTCGGTGTGATGGCCGTGTTAATTACCAAAGAGAGGTATTCCTCCCCGAGAGCGTCAAGGCATCCATCATTAATATCAAGGTTCCTTGTCTTGGTGGATCTCCTCAGAAAATTGGGAAGTTATAATAATTCTCTTCGGTTGTTTTCGCATTTGTCCTGCTGTAGTTTTTTTCAATTAATAAGATCATTGTTATTTTTTTTATCTCAGTCATCCTATTCGACTGGGTGGTTTTTGTAGCGTGGGGTTGATGTCGTCCATGAACTCCAGATGGTTAATTTTGTTGCCTCCTTTCTTGAGTTGGTATCCAGCATTCATGTTCTGTAGTACTTTTGTCATGGGAATCATGGCTACTACAAAGAGTAGTGTTAGCCCAGAGCTTGTAAGTATTGTATTCCAGTTGTGCATTGTATTTTAGAAAGCTGATGGTATTTTCCTCTGCCACATATATTTTCAAGCGTTCTATTAGCCACATATGCTGTATCATATTGAAAGGCTTTCTTGTAGTCAGTCCATGCCATGCTTAGGTTGGTTCTCCTTCTCTTACTATTCTTCAATACCATTTTGATTATTAGGAGCTGGTCTTTAATGACTCTACACTTCCTTCTGCAGTCTTTCTGTTGGTATCCTCTAGGTAGTTGTAAAGCCTTTCACTGAGGATTGCTGTTAGTAATTTCCACATTATTGGTAGGCAGGTGATATGCCTGTAATAACTTGCTATATATCCCTTGTTCTTGTCTTTCTGTACTAAGGATGTTCTCTATGTGGTCATCCATTTGAAAGAGAGACCGCTGCCAAATGTATATGCATACATACATACATACATACATACACATATATATATATATATAATATATATATATATATATATATATATATATATATATACATATATATATATATATACATACATATATATATATATATATATATATATATATATATATATATATATAATATATATATAATGAGAATGTCAGATAATAGAAGAAGTGGACGAAAAGAATAACAGAATTGGTCCCTAGAGATTACAAACGAAGCAGAGGAAGGAAGGGAAGATGATGGGTTGACGAGCTAAGAAAATTTCCGGGTACAGAATGTGAAGTCCATCGGAAAAAGGGAACAGGTCGAAAATTGAGTTCAAGATTTGAACAAGACAAACAAACGAACAGACAAAAAAGCAAGCTAAACAAAGGTGTATAATAAAATCAAATACGTCAAATAAATTACATCCAATAACAATTCAATCGTTAATTTTTTTTTCAAAAACTGGCCTTCAAAGAAATGGTCGTTATCAAGCCATTCAAGTGACGCTTACAATAACAAAAAAGAAAGCTGCGAAAATAAAGAAACAAAGAAAAAAGAATGCTAAAAGTCACATATATCCAAGTAAATTAATTGAGTGGGTAAAATCTGAAAGTTCCAACTCCTGCAGTTTGTGGAATAATCGAATCCAGTATTCTGCACCATATCATATCCGGGATGAAATTAGTAAACTCTAGAATAGCCACAAACTCGCCCGCGAATTCAACCTACATTCACACAGACCTCGAAGTCCCAGAGAGAGTCCGATTTACACTGGGAACGCCGGGCAAATAATGTCCATTTTCATCTTATTTCCATTGAAAATTAGGCTAGACTTGTCGAGGGCGTTATAATCCTACGGTATATACCTGGCAAGCAGTTTAATTCATCACCAAAACATCTGTTTTCACGGTCGGACCAACGTTTTATAGCCATTTCGGAGCGATAAAAACTTTCAACATTTCCCCTCAAAGTAATTACGTTGTCTCTGTGAATAGTTAAGGACTCGAACGCTATGGATCAGTATTAAAAGTTTTGATATACAAACAACAACAGGATTGTGTGTTACTAAGCAGGTTGTTGTCTTGATAGCCTGGTTATAACATTCTCGTTGTTGGAAATGGTTGGTCATTGTTAGATGTAACCTAAATTCAGGATATATGTATGAATATATATATAGATATATATAGGGATATATATATATATTACATACGATATTATTATTATTATTATTATTATTATTATTATTATTATTATTATTATTATTATTATTATTGTAGTTGTTGCTGGTGTTATAATTGCTATTGTAATTATTTTCCAAAATCGAAATCCAGAATCATGAGAGCGTACTGAATTTCTTTTCATGTTGATCTCCAGATCAACATTTTATGATACAGGATACTAGGCTCAAATATCTGCATTGGATAACCTTTTCTTCAACGGTAAAGTTTGGTAAATTGATAAACTTTTTATATACGAAGTGATGTCATTTAATGTTGACCATTCTGAGAACCCAGTGTTCACAAAATTAATTTTTAATAGTCAAGAACTCAATGGGGAATATGCAGCTCCGGTTTGCGGCCTTTCTATTACTTGGGACACAAGGAGATTTTTTTTTTTTTTTCATGCACCTGAAAGATAGGACTTCTGGGAAGCTATTTCGATAGCAATCACTCATACTTGCATAGACTCAATATTTGAATGTATACGTCCTTTCTGAAAGAATCAGAAGAAAATTTTAGGAAATATTGTGATATCGGTGAAGTGTTGAATATTTTAGAGGAATATTATTACGTCTTGGACTTGGGTGCTCTTTGTACAAGGACTTGTAATTTGGTAGGCTCTTTCATGCGTGATGAAATGAAAAAAAAAAAAAAACTGACAATGAAGGCAGGCAAAAATATTCAAAGCGAAAACATGTATAATGGGTTATCAAACTTCGCAATGAGAAGAAAAATACTGAAAGAAAGCCCATTGTACAAGAGCGCTATTACTTTGAATAGTGAAACGCCTGGCAGGAAATATCAAACCACAGAAGAAGTTCACAATCGGAATTGGAAATTTTATCAGGCTCTGAAAACAATGAGATTTATTAATGTATCTGATACAACTGTAGATCCATTACAGCCATCTGCTTCAGGAACATACATTCTGGAAACAATGTCAGTGTTAAAAAAAAAATAGTAAGACGCTCGAGTAATAGATGGGATAAAGCTATGTATCTAAGCTTTTCAGTTTCCTCAGTTCTAGAATGCCCTTCAAAGTCAGCCGTAGAGTCAATTTGAGTAATTTTTTAAAATGCGATTTTTCTGGAATTGCTAAACGAACACACACTAGCGCTTTATGTCTCCCCATTTTGGATTCCTTTATGATCTTGGATAAGGCCCATAATTTAACCTTAATAAGGAAAACATCCTTGTGTGGGGTTTAATGGCAATTATAAAACAAATAACGACCCAATAAAGAACAGAAACCTCCTCAGCCTTTCTGCTTCTGGCGAGACTGAATCTATCAGAGAGAATTTCGAAAACATAATATGGCAGTGGATGCTTTCCTCGTCTCTCCTCATACTCACAGACCGCTCGCTATTCTTCGTTCTTTTTAATTACCCTCCCTCCTGCTTACACGAAACAGGCATAATAATTGTGTGGAACGAAAATGGATCTCACTTTTGCAGGCGTCACCTCAGATAATAATGGCATTGAAAATTTGTTGCCTTTTCGTGAGGTCAGTTTACATGCTTCTGTGTTAAAAATACTCTTTCGATATTTATGCACACACACACACACACACACACACACACACACACACACACACACACACACATATATATATATATATATATATATATATATATATATATATATATATATATATATATATATATATATATATATATATATATATATACATATATATATATTGTGCATAAACATCTTAAAATGTTGGAAAAACAAGCAAAAATGTGCCGAAATTTCTTCGGAGCAATCGAGTTGCTGTACAAGGCCTCCGAAAACAGATCTACCTTTCTGTGGTCTCAGTATAATGCTGATTGAGCTGCGGTCCATGTAACTTTAACCGCGGCCTGGTGGTGACCTGGCCTATATTTTTGCCAGACGCACGATTATGGCTAACTTTAACTTTAAGTATAATAATAAAAAAAAACTATCGAGGCTAGAGGGCTACAATTTGGTACGTTTGATGATTAGGGGGTGGATGACTAGTTTACAAATTTTTATCCCTCTAGTTGTTTTTAAGATCTGAAGGCGAACAAAAGAAGTGCGGACGACAGACAAAGAAGGCTCAATAGCTGTCTTTTCAGAAAACTAAACGTAAATGGAAAGAACCTTTGTCGTTTGAGAACCTGAACCGGCTTTCCATTTTGCCAAGAGTGCAAATGATGGCCCTCTACAAGTAGAACTTTTAGGAGAAACTTATGTCTTCCTTAGTCCAAGTTATCCCTGCGAAGGACGCCCCCACCCCCACCCAAAGGAGGAGACTTTCACCATAACGACAACCTTCACCTGGGAGACGTAGTGGAACGAATCCCAATGGATCCATCTCGGGGGCATCCCCATAGAGTTACGGGCGGCCTCTGAAGAATGATCTGAGTGAAAGGAAACGTAATGGGAACGTTTGAAAAGGTACTCACGTGGAAATGTGCATAACTTTATCTCAATGAAAACCATTTTGTCCATTTTCCATAGTGCGGTCTTCGAGTAGTACACAGGCGGCCACCTTCAACGTTAGCTTGAAGGGTCTGTGTGTGTGTATATATGTATATATATATATATATATATATATATATATATATATATATATATTATATATACATACACATATAATGTTTGCGTGTTTGATGAACATACGTCACCAAAGTTAAAAAATATAGTCAGTCGTCGGCATTTTTCAGTGAAGATATAACAAGAGTCTCTGATGTCAAAATTCCCTCACAATGAGGTAGTTTTGCTAAGAAACCCTTTCAAGTGATTTATACTTATTTGCACATTCACTTTCGATTAAAATTTAAGCCTCTTTTCTCTTGCCCTCTTCTTACAAAGTGTGTGTGTGTGTGTGTGAGAGAGAGAGAGAGAGAGAGAGAGAGAGAGAAGAGAGAGAGGTGAAACTGGCGACAAAACTCAAGAGATATAGACTTGAGATCATCGTAGCAGACTCATTAGAAGGCATCACCTCGATCTTTAGTCTAACTGGCCCTTCCTGAAATCGTCCCCTTAAACTCGTTCGATGTCTAATTGGATTACCTCTTGTCATTGATACCATCAGTACGACAGCTTTCCC